>NW_016193707.1:0-3249 GCF_001687245.7 Rhagoletis zephyria | reverse complement strand
CGAAAATAGCACACAATGAGCACAATAATACGAACAAATTTTTTCTTCAATTTTTCATTTGAGCGCCGCTAACTTGATTGAGCTGAATTCAATTCTGCTCGCATGTGGAAGAGAGGGGTGAGAAGAAAAGGGACGAGTACACATGCGTCTGTACCGTCAAGTCGTTTCAACTTTCTTGCTNAAAGAACCAAAAACTTGAATTCAACAGAATTGAAACGTGTAAAAGCAAATAGAAAACGCAAAAGAGAATGAGCAAGAATTGCTTTCAAGTACTTGAAACATGTAAATCGGGTGTAAGTGTATGTACGTTCATACACCGGCCCGTCGAGATTGAACAGCTGTTGATTGTATATAATTCATGGGGCGTACCTTATCGAAAACTATTTCCCACGCTTATGGATCGTAAAAGAGAAATAAATTTTTTTTTTTGCATAAAGACATATAATGTATGCTTTTTGTATATTTCTATATGCAAATAATATCAAATCAGATGTAGAGTCCAGAAAAAACGAGGGGCATACATATGTCATGAAATAAGATTTATCGTGTGGGGACCCGTAACCTGTTAAGATTAATCACTCGCCTAGAAAAAATTGTGTGAATTGTAAAATCTGTTATAATTTAAGACTCCTGTAAAATATGTCCTAAAAATTTCTCAATTTTTATTCCCATAGTTACTTGATCATTATTTGGATCAAATAAAAGTGAGATTTATCAGTCACAAAAAACTACTAAAAAAATATTCAGAACATCTTGGCAAAGAAAATTCTTAGGTTGGATCCTAGTAGTTTCTACCCAAGGGCACAAGATTTTGAAACTTACTGTCCAGATGGCTATCAAACATCGACAGACGATTTCATTGCTGGACTTACCATGTGGCGCAGGTGTACCTTCTTTTTTTCTTCAAACATTTATGTTTATCAATCGCCTTTCTTTCAGATACTGGTCTAAAATAGAGAAAGAAGAGGTGCCGGAGACTTTTATTAACGCCTTGAATCAGGAGGATAAAAATCTTTATCCGACAATCTTTGTTTATTTGAAAATATGTGCAACACAGTCAATTTCTGTTGCAACGAGCGAGCAGTCATTTTCCACCCTTCGAAAGTTGAAGACCTAGCATTGGGCAGGGAGATCGGTTGAGTTGGCGCTCTTAAGTATACATCGGAATCTGGAGGTTAGTCCTCAGCAAGTGTTAGATGAGATTGAAAAAAAACACAGTTTTCTATTTAAAAGTAATGTGTAAATCAAATATACTAAAAATAATAATTTTCCAAAAAACCCCTCGAATTTTTTTTCTGAGGGTTTACACATTAAGCCAAGATTTTGAGTGTCAATTCAAAATTTTGAGTGTGTTGTTTTTGCCTACTCGACTGGACTCTCGTCTTGTCCAAACTTAAAAAATAATGTTTATAAAAATTTTTGTAATAATGTGTAAATCAAATATACTGAATATAATAAAAATAATAATTTCACTCGAAATTTTTTTCTGAATCCGCCCCTGGCCTAGTTTAAGCATCAACCTACCGAAAATGAGGGTTTACACATCAAGCCAAGATTTTGAGTGTCATTTCAAAATTTTGAGAGTGTTGTTTTTATCTTCTCCACTAGAATTGGCGAAACTTGAAAAAATGTTTATACACATTTTTGTAATAATAAATCAAATATACTCAACATAATATAAATAATAATTTTCCTAAACACCCCCAACATTTTTTTCTAGATACGCCACCTACCGAAAATGATGGTTTACACATTAAGCCAAGATTTTGAGTGTCAATTCAAAATGCGAAGTGTGTTGTTTTTCTCTACTCGGCTAGACTCTCGTCTTGTCCAAACTTTATGTTTATTCAAATATTTTTAATTTCGCCTTGATGGCGTTGATTTTTAATAATTCTTTTTGTTGAGGATATTACGTGTTTTTTTCATGGAAGAGAATCCGTGAAAAAATTACCAAAAATCAACTTAAAACTTTAAAAATTTTTAAAATTCTTATTGAAAATTTGCGATTTATATCAAACTTTGAAGAATTTTCATAAATTTTGGCCAAACTTTAAACTGGGATTTATTCCAGGGACCGTAAATAACAGTCACTTTTTTTCAAAAGCTAAACTTGACCAGATATTTTTAAGTCGAAAATAAAAGTCCTTTCCTAATAATAAACAAACCGCTTATCCAAATTAAACCAGTTCGGTATCTACTGAAAGAGGACTAAGGTAGCTTTAAAACTGAAATATTTAAACGAGGAAAGCCAGCTAAATATTAAAAAATATTTAAATAAAAAATGTTTTTGGTTACCATAGAACAAACCTTGGGTCAAGTATAAGCATTTCTTTTGTATTAAATTATAAAACAAAAATATGTATAAATAGAACTGGTAGCCTTCCTCTTTCATTTGGTAACAAATTTGTTTAATTTGGATAAGCGGTTTGTTTACTATACGGAAAGACTTTTGTTTCGAACTTATAAAATATCTGGCCAAGTTTAACTGCTGGGAAAAAATAACTGCTATTTACGGTCCTTGATTTATTCAGTATTTCTAACACGGTGATATATTTGTATCCTTATCACAAAGAAATGGAACCACTTGAACCGAACCGAACCGAACCGCGGTTCAGGAAAACTGTTGACCAGTTCTTGAAGCGGTACAAGCTTTTTCTTAGTGGCTAGAACCACTGAACTGCAGCCCTGATACATTCGTACATAAATATGTGCTATGTGTCAATCAGAAACATGTATGTATGTATGTATATGAGTGTAACGTGTCATTTGAATTATTTATGTAGCCAATTTAAAGTTTGCTAGAATATCTTAAATTCACGCCTAAATAAGTAGATATTTAGTTAATCAGTTTGCAATTTGCTTCAAATAAATAAAGTAAACATGGAACAAAGGAAACCCATAAATACGACCGCAATGTAATACGGCTGAATGCACAAAGTGTCTTATTTACTCTAGCAGATACTTAATAAACGTACATAGAAACACTTATGTAGGTAATATGTATGTATGTATAAGAGGTCTTTTATGTGCACACCAAGCACTTGGCTAGAGATAGCAATAAATATATCGTATAGTTTATGCAATTCATGAGTGCATAAATAACTACTTGCGAAAATGCAAGAAGACTCAAGCGTGTGTCCATGAATAAGTATTTGTTTATGTTTGCACATACATGCCCACATACAGTGGCGGTCAAAAAGGGATGAATGGTGTTTCGTTTTTAATATTCACAATATTTTTCAAGCTAAA
>NW_016193706.1:0-3249 GCF_001687245.7 Rhagoletis zephyria | reverse complement strand
AGACGTGCTCAGTCCTTCAATTTCTATTTAGCGGTCAGGCACTTTTTGTTGCTGTCGCTGGTGGCTCCTCTCTTCTCTTCTCTTCTCTTCCGATTCCTCTCCAATAACAGAACAAAACTGAACAGCAAAAAAAGTAAGAGCGAAATTCTATCTCGGTCAGTAGGATCAGTAGTGGAAGAGGAATGGGATGCCCTCTCTCCTTCAACGGTCACTGCACTGCAATGCCTTTTCCCCTGAAATGTGTGTGTTTATGTGCTTGCACTGCTGCTTGCACAGTGTGTGCACTCAATTCAAGTTGGCAGGTTGTTTTCCAAACAAGAAGAAGAAGAAGAAGTGAGAGAAAAAGCAGTGGTCATTCATTATTAGTGCAAAGAGAAGGAGGAGGAGGAAAAAGAGAAGCCCGGGTCGACGAAAGAAAATAAGAAGCAAAACAACATCTTCATCAAACGAACCGAAAACAGGAGGAGAAGAAGAGTGGCAAAAATCTTGTACTTGCAAATCTAAGGCAGAAGAAGAGGTCTCTACCACTGCTCTAATAATAAATGGCGACACTTTTCAGCCTATTATCCACACAAATCATATCATATCATTCCACCATTGAGGGTCATTAAGCTACTAAAGCAAGCCTCATTTGCCTACCCATTTTCATGCCAAAAGAAAGGGAATAGGGAAAGGCAAAAAATCAGGCAAGACAGATGGTCAAGTGTGGACACACACACACACATTTTCTCTCTATTTATAGCTCTGATTGATGGAGCAGCAGCAACAGCAGCATTCAAAGCAGCCCACTTGATGTCAGCAAAGAGAGAGGGAAAGAGGAAAAACCAAACCTAAACTTGCCTACAAAGTTACTTTTTGGCAAAAAGAGAGAAAGGCAATCATTATAAGACCATTGAAACACACACACACATCTGGCTAGCTTTTTTTTCTTCCTTGCTCGGACGTGTCAGCCACTTCTTCTCTTCTCTTCGGCTTTGACATTGAAGAGCACTACTTTGCTTTCAGTCAAGTTTTGGCTCTTGTTTTCTTGCCTGCTTGCATTCCATAGAACATTTCTCCTTTCGACTTTACACAGACTTTCCTCAGAGAGACTATCGCGTTTGGCTTTTTTATTACTTCACCAACTTTTTCCTCTCCTCTCCCTGATCATTTTCAATCAGTCTTCGTCTTATGCATCGACACTCGCTCTCACTCACTCACTTCGCTCGTCACCGTCCATTTGTCTTCGAATCTGAGAAGGAGGAAAAAAGGAAAAAAATTCTGCTAGAATCACTTGTGTGTGTACAGCACAAAGTCAAAGGAAAATTAATTTTCCTCTCTCTTCGACAGCAGTCAAAGCAGCAGCTTTATTTTCAGCAGATGCAAATTTTTTTCTCTCTCTCTCTCTCTCTCTCTCTCTCGCTCTCTTCTTTTTCACGCAAGCCTTTTTACCACTCTTTTATTAATAATAAACAGCAAAAGCACTTCTTTTTCCCCATTCAATCTTTCTCTTACTCCATCAACTTACAGCAGCAGCACTTGCACTCAGTACAGGCTAATGAAGGGCTTTACTTAATNGAAAGAAGGAGAAAAATTCTGCTAGAATCACTTGTGTGTGTACAGCACAAAGTCAAAGGGAAATTAATTTTCCTCTCCCATCGACAGCAGTCAAAGCAGCAGCTTTATTTTCAGCAGATGCAAATTTTTTTCCTTTTTCATTTTCTCTCTCTTTTTTGGCGCAAGCCTTTTTACCACTCTTTTATTAATAATAAACAGAAAAGCACTTCTTTTTCCCCATTCAATCTTTCTCTTACTCCATCAGCAGCAGCAGCACTTGCACTCAGTACAGGCTAATGAAGGGCTTTACTTAATTAAAGTGTCTGTCTCCCTCACTTTTTCTCCCTCTTGTACACACACAGCAACACAAGTGACACTTTTTAATTAACTTAAAGAGAGAACTGCTGCTCACAAACTGAGCACACACACGCACAGGCTCCTAAGACTGCGGAGAATAAATAAAACAGTGCTAGGTGAAAAAGGAAAAAAGGAAAAAGAAAACGAGCGACATTGCACAAACATCGATTACCACCACCGCCGCCGCCGCCATCAAACGATTTGACAGCTCTCAAAAGTATTTTTTTTTCTCCCGAATAAAAAGACAAACAACAGCAGCAGCAGAATCAAATTCAATTTGTAGCAATTGAGGAATTGAGAAATTGAGGAGGAGGAGGAAAACAATCGAGCCCACTACACTTGAACAGTCAGCTCAAATTGTCTCCGAAAAAAAATTTGAAGCTCGAAAGATGACAGCTCATAAAAAGATATGAGATAATTGAGGAGGAGGAGGAGGAGGGAAAGAACAAGAAAACTGATATTGGCACCTAAAAATAGTACAAAACAAAAAACACTTGTCATTACTATTCAGGTGCTGCTGCTGCAGTAGGGCACTGGAACAACAGCAAGAACAGCAAAACAAGACCAGAATCGATTAGCACTAGCCCAATTTTTAATAGCCAGGCGCTCCTTTTGTTCCCTTCCACCGAAGTGTTGACACAAATCCCCACTCAAACAAAAAGGGCTGTTTATTTGTCACCTTTCTCACGTTTCACTCACTCACACAGTGCTGCTGCTGCTGCTGCTCAGTGTCAATGCGCCCCAAATTGAAAAGTTTGAGCCATTTGGGCAAAAGCAGCAGCAGCTCTAATGGCAAATGTTTGCAACCTTTCTGCGAAAGTAAGCGTTTCCCCTTTTCTCACACACACAGTTGAAAACTAGACATCTCTATTAGTTGACACTTAGTGTCAGGGCTTCTTCTTTCCTTCCTGTTTGTCTCTGCCTCTGCCCAGCTCAATTTGTGCCCAGCGCAGAGCATTTCTTTCCCCTGCGTGGGCACAAATTGAGCTATATTATCTCGTTCCCATCATGAGCTTTGGCTGCTGCTGCTGCTGCTGCCGTTTCTAAATTGATTTCTCCATTCCCGCTTTAAAGTGAAACGCAAAAGGAAAGAGGAAAACGATGCCCTTTAGTTTGATTTCAAAACTAACCATTTTGGCTTTGTGTGTGTGAGAAAGAGAGAAAGGTGACAAAACGAGAAAAATGAGCCCAGTGATTGCCAGGAGAGTAAATTAAGCGTGAACTGGAGAAAAAAGTAATAATAAAATAAAAAAAGAGTAAAAGAGCTAAGAGCTTTAAAATTGCCACCCACTTTTGGCTGGCAATAGGCTCAAAGGAGGTAACAAAAAACAAGAAATTTTTCAAACTTAAAACTAA
>NW_016193705.1:0-3250 GCF_001687245.7 Rhagoletis zephyria | reverse complement strand
AAACTTATTAGTAAGGTTTTATATTACAAAACAAAGAAGTTATAACTGTGCATACATATGTATGTATGTATGTACACACACCTGAGTGGAAGATCGACCTATCTGGGCAGCTAGCTCGAAAACTTCCTATCTCAGAAATCTGTTCAAAACAAAAATTTGGTTGAAGAACGCCCTAACTCAGAACTCTGTTCAAAAATGCGCTATCTGAAATGAAAATCTATTTCAAATGTGCTGAGATAGGCGGTTTTTGAACCGAATTCTGAAATAGGGCGTTCTTCAACCAAATTCTGATACAGGGTGTTCTTCAATAAAATTCTGAAATAGGGCGTTTTCGAACTAGCTGCCAGATAGGTCGATCTTCCACTCAGTGCCGATTTATAAACATTTTACAACATTTAACAAATTTGATCAAAATTTTAAACTTTTTAATCAGATTTTTTAAGATTTTTTTTTTGAGTATGCAGTTTTGTAGGCCCCAAAATTTTAGTATAATAAATTGCAAGTTTGAAGAAGCTATGACTCATTGTTGATTTTCGGCATTTTTTTTTGTATGGAGAAAATGAACAACACCTTCCACAAAAAAAAAATGCCAAAAATCTACGGTAAGGTCCTACCTACTTAAAAATTGTACTACAAAACTGCATATTCAGAATTTTCCTGAGAAATCTAGTTATTAAGCTCAAAATTTTTATAAAACATTGTCGAATTTTGCCAATTTGTACAAAAATTTGAAAAATTTTAAATTTTTACTTACGAGCTACACTTTCATAAAAAAATAATAAACATAATAATCGAAAGGGAAATAGCCAAAGAATGCTAAAATGTCTCTTCGCTATTCGCCACTACATTAGACCATACCACCTTACCAGCAAACAGAAAGAAAGTTCGTTTAAGATAGGATGTTAACGTCGGAGATATGATGAAAAATGTAAAAAAAAAAATTAATTTCTTGCAGTCTAATGTAACATACATACATACACAAGAATGATAGAATACAAGATTGCGCCGATCGGAGAGGATTTTTGAGAATAACTTGTGTGTGACGTCACACTGGTGCAATTGCGAGAGAGAAATGCCAAAACGTGTGCAAGAATGGAAGAAGAAAAAATGTTGCAAGGAAAGCGTAAACAAGTTGCACCAGTGTGACGTCATGCAAACAACGATTCTGTCAAGTTCGTTAAGAGAGGAATAGCGGTCCGAGATCGGCGCAACCTTTGTATTCTCTCAATCGTGATACATACATAATTATGCTGTTTTTTATCAAGTAAATCCCTTTCTTAAATATCCCAAAAAATAAAAAAAAATAAAAAAACACCTCTGCAAAACAGTGCAAGGGCAGGATTATACTCGAACCTAAACAGCAACTCTCGCAAGTGGCGCAACAGCAACAGCATGGGCTCCCTAACAGCGGCAAAAACATTAGATATATTAGGTCGGTGTTATGCAGACAAACTTTTGTTTGCCAAATTAAATGGCGGCTGCTTAGTTTGCTCGGAGGTGGTTATGTCGAGTTTGGCACAGGGATGCACGTTCATTATGGTTTTCATGGCTATTGCCAACACGAAATGAGAATTTCAGATGTACATAACGCGCAAAATTTAAAATTTTTGTATATGACAACACCGAATTCGCTGCAGTTTGACCAAACAAAATTAGTTTGCTGTGAGAGTCGCCAAACTCGCTCTCTCCGAGTTTGCTGCAACAACAATTGCACGCAGTTTGCCAAACAAGATTTCTGCATAACACCAACCTTAGAAGTGTATGGCGATAGCAGAATCCAAAGCGCCAACAATAAGAATATCAACGTCAAGCAAACAAAACAAAAAAACGATTCTGGAAATAACGGATGTAATGTGATACTTTTGAAAGGCTTTTCACATTTCTTTTCTTTTTATTTTCATAGATTTTTATGCCACCCTAACATACTGCCAACAAATTATGTAAATAGAAATAGCAGAAACGAATGAGCGGCCGACAGTCACTGTGCGCCCCCTCGNTTTTCTTTTCTTTTCTTTTCTTTTCTTTTCTTTTCTTTTCTTTTCTTTTAATTTTCATAAATTTTTATGCCACCCTAACATACTGCCAACAAATTATGTAAATAAAAATAGCAGAAACGAATGAGCGGCCGACAGTCAGTGTGCGCCCCCTCGTGTGCATTTTATTTATGCCAACCACACACACATACATACAGACCTATGTATTTATTTAGTTAACAGCAATGGTGTTTAATGCGATTTGAAGTGCAGTCAATAGATGAAGATGAAGTAAAAACAAAAAGCACAAAGGAAAATCAAAATAACAATAACAATGGCAAATGATGGGCGTAAAATGTGGTGGGGTGTTGAAAAGTGGGTGGAGTATTGGTAAGCATTAGCTGGAATAAATCAACAGAGATAGTTAGTACCTAGCTGGGAGAAAAAAAAAAACACAAATGCAAAACGAAAAAATAGAGAAGTAAAACGGAAGTAAAAGCGCAAGTAAATTCTTGTACTATAATAAATTCGAAGCAATCGACCATGGCAATGGCAAACTGCAATTGATTTTTACTTAAATATAATTACTTTTGTTTAAGTAAAAAAAACCCAACATAGGGATTCATGTATGTATAAGGTGATGCAGATCTGTATCAGCAATCATTGGTGAATGTTAATGTTTTTTAATTTTTATTTTTCAGACAATTACTACATGCTTTGGAAAACTTAGTCAAGGAGTAATACTCAGTTGAAAAATGCATAAGAGTGATACAAACGTTGATGCCGATTAAAAAAAAGTCATCATGAGTGACGGGCACATTTTACCCTAACTGCACCCACTGCAACAAATCCTAGAAGACTGGCGGAGTCATCGGACTGCACTTCTTTGAAAACGATGCCGGTAACGCTGTTACGGTGTATAAAATTTATCGCGACATGATAAAAAACTTGATAGCCTGAATTAGATGTCATCGACTTGGGCAATATATGATTTGAATAGGATGGTGCCACTTGTCACACAGCGCATGAAACAATGGCCCTGTTGCAAAAATTGCGGCCTTATTGAACCACCCTCTATGCATGTATGTATTTATGTTTGTACATTCGTATGCAAGTGCTGTACTTTCCTGCCTACTAATTTCGCCATGAACACAATTTGTTTCTTTGTTTTTATTAATTTTGCTCCCTTGCCTTTTAAATTAAATTTATCTTCATTTTTCCCTTTACAGTTTATTTTCAAGTAGATATATTTTTATTTTTGTATTCTTTTTTTATTT
>NW_016193703.1:0-3250 GCF_001687245.7 Rhagoletis zephyria | reverse complement strand
CCGGTTGCGACAAAAGTGCTTTAGGCAAAAATTTATAAAATTAATACGCCCAATTAATAATCGATAGAGCAAATAAAGAATTAATAAAGCAGCAGCACCTTAAAATTTTTTTTTTTTTGTGCAGTAAACGGGAATAGCCAGCTCTGATAGATTTCGGGTCGATTAATCAGAATCTGATGCCAGAATTCCAAGGCTGGCTCGATTTCTCTTTTTAAACTCAAAAAACCTAAAATCGATTTTCGGGAATAGGATTTTTGATGTAAAGCGTTTCAACTTTCGGACTGGACCCAAACCTATAGGAATCGACTGGTCTATTTTGGTCAGAAAAAATATTTTTTTTTTTGACAAAAAAACTTGTAAAATGATATACATACAATGACTCAAACAATGTTTCTTGGGCAAATTTTTTTTGCTATTTTTCTAAAAAATACCGTCTATGCTTTAACCAAAACCATATAAATCAGAGTTAGAAAAGTTCAAAAATTTTTATCAAAATTCCAAATTTTTAATCTGCATCTTTAGAACATTTTTGGGTAAGCAGTTTTATAGCAAATTATTAAATTTTAGTCTAATGAAGTGCAAGCTTCAGCTTGGAGACTGCTTGTGCAAATTACAGAAACTGACGTTGATTTTGTGAAATTTTGTTGCGAACGGTTTCCCGCATTTTATATCCTAAGAAAGTCATGCTTATATGGCAAAGAAAGTGCAAAATTCTATAAATTTTCATAAAAATGTTTAACCTTTTAATCTGAAATTTAGAAAATTGTTGGGTATGCAGTTTTATAGCACATAAAAATTTAGTCACATTAAGTTCATAATAATTTTTTTTTTGCTGACGGATTTTCGCACTTTTTTCCATATAAATATTAAGTTTGGAATATATTACGCAAGAGAGATCGCGAAAAAATTTCTAAAAATCCACTCCAGTTTCGATCAATAGCACTTGTTATATATAAAAAAAAATCGCGAAACCCATAAGCAACAGAAATATTAAAAATCAACCGATTTTTTCGCAGTTTGAAACTTGCACTAAAATTTTATGGACTATAAAACGCACACTCGAAAATGAGTTAAAAAAATCAAATTAAAAAGTTCGAAATGTTGAATTTGACCAAATTTAATTGTGTAAAGTTTGAAACTTTGATTTATATGTTTTTTGATAAAGCATGAACAATATTTTGATAAAAAATTACTAAAAAAATTAGCATGAAACAAATTGTGCGCATTTAATAAAAAATCAACATGTGAACATTTGTTTGAGTAACTGTATATGTATTTTGGTTCGCTGAAACGGAGTGCAAAACCTATAAGTCAAAAGCTTGCAAATTTTTTAAATTTCTAGCCGCAAAAAACCAACTACATATTGTGGAGTTTCTATGATGGTCTTCTTGAACGAAAAAAAATAAATAAATAAACATTGGGCTGTATGCATAAAACCTAAGCAAATGCTTTTTCTAACCAGAAAATCGCCCTTCTTTTTTTATTAAAAAAGCAGCATTGCCACTTCTCTTGCAATCCAACAGCAAAAGGCACTGGCCTTAAAAATATGCCACATTTTTCATAGCCAATTAGCATGAACTTTTTTCACACACTCACTCTAATTGTTTGCTCTATTTTAAAGTTGTGAAAATTTGCAACGCTAGCACAGTAAAAAAAAAAAACCTATCGCAAAGCTTTTGGCAGATGAGCAGTATTCCCTAATTAAATTCAAGGCATGTACTGCATGGTCAGTGGTGAAGTTTGAACTTCTGACCGATTTTCTTAAATGTAAGTTATTGGAGGCCATTAGTCAAATACTTACATACATATGTACACTCATGCTTAAGGTTATAAGTCCACTCATGTATACATATGTACATGTATATCAGCAAATTTTTGTTTTTTAACGATAAGATCGCTTGTAATGAAGATTAAAAAAATGTGTGGGAATCGACATTCCTCCTAAAAATTCACCAAAATCCACTTATAATATGTTCAATGAGGGCATGTCTGTTCTAAAGTGTCCTCTCTCTGGACGTTGGTGGTTTGACAGCTGAGGGGACGATCGACCTATCTCGGCAACCAGTTCGAAGACGCCCGATTTCAGAATTTGGTTCAAAAATGCCTTATCTCAGCCGCCGATTCAAAAACGCCCTATCTCAACATATTTTCAGTTGAGATAAGGTGTTTTTGAACTAAATTCCACTAAATTCTGAGATAGGGCGTTTTTCGATCAAATTCTCAAATAGGGCGGTCTTCAATAAAATTCTGAAGTGGGCGTAGTAGGGTACAAAAATACAAATAAAAGTAGCCGCAGTTTTTCTAAACAAAAGCTCTTTTGCGCTAATTTTTGCACTCACGGGCGTTTAAGTAAAAAATTTACATAATGATGAAAATTACAGAAATCAGCTTTACCGTAAACTGCAACGTCTTTTTGTTACCATAAGTAGTTGCTAAAAAGTATTGGAGAATTAAGAATGCCTTCAGCTCATTCAGATAGCAAATCTTAACCTTAAAACATGTGTCTAAACATGTTATTTTGTGCTTTACAGCGTTTTCTATACGCTGCTGTGTAAAGTGTGACAAAAAATTAGCGATGCAACGGGAAATTTCACACCTCACAAATAGTAGTAATATGCAAAAATATGTTAACAGCCTTTTCTTTTGCAAATTCAAAGCATTTGAAGGTAGAGAGGAGGAGAAGCTTTTGTATGCTCTAACAAGGCGATCTAATTGTGTTTATATGGAAAACCTAAAAATAAATTTAAAAAATACTAACAAATTAAGAAGGAAAAAAATATATAAACAAAAAAAAACACAAAAAATTTCAAAAGCTTTAAAAATTAAAATTGTTTAAAAAATTAAAAAGGCTAAAAAAATAAAAAGATTCAAAAATTAAATAAGCTTAAAAAATTAAAAAAGTTCAAAAAATTAGTCTTTAAAAATTAAAAAAAAACTTAGAAAACTTAAAAAAGGCGATCTAATTACATACGGAAAACATAAAAATAAATTTAAAAAATATTAAAAAATAAACAAGAAAAAATAAAAACCAAAACTGGGAAAATTTTAAAGTGTCAAAAAATTAAAAATGCTTAAAAACCTTAAAAATTTAAAAATGCTTAAAATATTGAGAGCATAAAAAATTAAGAAAGAAAAAAATAAAAAAGCTTAAAAAATTAAAAACGCGTAAAAAATTAATTAGAAATAAAAGATTAGAAAATATAAATAAAACAAGTAAGAAAGTCTAAGTTCGGGCGGGGCCGAACATTAA
>NW_016193702.1:0-3250 GCF_001687245.7 Rhagoletis zephyria | reverse complement strand
AAAAAAAAAAAGATTCTGCAGAAGTTTTATGGTTCTTTACGTTTTGGCAATGACGTATACCGCAGACGATGAAACGATGAGATAGTGCGTTGAGTGAAAGTATAACAGCCACGCTGTCTAGTTTGTGGCGTACGAATTATGTACAATAACAAGTCCTGTGCTGCATGTGCTCGTTTCGGTATGCATTAGTGGTAGCAAACTAGCATGAAGGCCAGCTCTGCGATAGAGGCAGGAAAAGGCACACCGACTGATTTTTATTTATGACTTTTATAAATAAAAGTCTTCAATAACTGTTTTCTGGGCCATTTAATTTCAAAATCAAAAATAACTGTTATTTGTAGATTATTTACATACATAAAAATCAAAAATAAGTGTTATATTGGATTCATTAAATAAAAATCAGAAATAACTGTTATTTACGGAGTAATTAAATAAAAGTAAAACAATAGCTGTAAAAGAGAGATTTTTTTTAATGAAGTTGTAACTGTTATGGTCCCTGTACTTATTTATAGCAAAGTAAGTACCTGGGGAATATATTCTTCCAACATATTCTGAAATCTGACGCCTTTTCATTTCGCACAATTAGATCCATTGGAAATCTCTTACATATACACATCTATAACAAACTGAAGCTTCTTTACACCTACTCGATTTGCATAAGTGTGAACGAAATCGCCGATTCTCCGAAAAGAAATCGAATTTTGCCTAAGGCGTATAATTAGTGAGATTGAAAATGCCATCGGGTAAAAGGAGGTTGCTCTATGAATCTTTTTGGACATGTAGGTGTCCAAAGGCAAGCACCTTTGTAAGCACTAGACCCAGGTGAGGGGATGCCCACAAGGAGGTGTGCCCTTTCTAATTGCTTTGGTCTCTCGTTCACAAGAGGGTATGAAACGAATCTCGTTTCGTTGAACCTTAGAGGGCCAATACTAACTATTTTTATTTTTAAGTGGTGACATTGCTAATTCTGGCAACCGGATTTTGTAAAGCCTTCTCTCAAGAATTCACCTCCAGATAGCAATGTTGATGCCAATACCGAGTGTGTGATTTGAGTACATTCCTACTAGCACGCAACCCAAACAATAGCAAGAAGGCAACATGCCAAATAGATCTTTGGTAATAACTAAGTCGCAGTGTTGCAATCTAATTAAAAAACCATAACCACGTTCGTTACTTAGCCAAGATTATGGATTTAAGTGCGCAAATAGGTACATAAATATTGCCAACGACGTGCAAATTAATGGAAATGAGTTCAAAGTAGGGTGAGCTTAGTAATCAAGTAATTGGCGATGCATGCTAACAGCTGTTTACTTCGATTTCACCTGTTGAATGCTTTTCTTCAACTTGCTGCACTATCATAAACACATGTGCATACTCATGCGTGTATAAGTATTAGGGTAAGTCTAATTTTTTCGGATGAAGGCCTTTTGCATTGGAAAGAAATTTATTTGTTTGAAAGTTGGAGGCATACTGTTGATTGATATCATATGCATACATACATATCGTACATACATATGTAGAAATATATAAAATTTTGTTTCCTAGTCCCTCTGAGATGATAGCGCCCTACACCACGATCGCTGGATGATGTTTTACGCGTTGTTGGAAGCAGCTATTCTCATGTATGCCTTGGAACATATTTTAGGTGCAATGTGCTTCTGTGACTAAAGTAAAAATGAAGATAATTTGCGAAAGGGAAAAATTAAAAATTTTGGTAAAAAATTTGCCAACATACAACGCTGGTTACAAGTCTTCGGTAACACCCTAATATATATTTTTCTTTATAAATTCAAATGAATGCCGCAACATCAACTGGAGCGCCACTTGTGGTGTACATACTTACAACACCACCTGACAGCAGCTTCACTTTCGAGTCATTGTGCCAGTTGCAACATCCTCTATAATTTCCATTGTGGCTGAGTGTTTTTTTTTCACTTGCGGAAATTAAACTTTCTAAACAGCCTCTAAGGCTAGTGTACAATTCTACACTTTGTACGTATGTACATACTTTGCTAGGTTTTAAAGAAAAATTGTAGCTATGTATATAAGTAGTATGCAAGGGCGTAGCCAGGTAGGGGCAGGAGGGATTCCTACTTGTCAGTAGCTGAAGCTATTCTCACTTACGCCAAATTGAAAAGTTAAGTGCCATTTGAAGTAAAATAGGGCCAAAAATGACACCAAATGAGCCAATTGGCAGGCCTGGTTCTTTGATTAGGTAGACACCCAAGTAGTTTTATGGATGTTTCAATGCCATGTGCCGTGTCACGACGAAGCCGTTGATCCTCTCCCTGTTGTGGAGGTGTTGCCACGAAGGCTGAGATTTCCGACTCTTGGACCAAATACATATGCCTTCTCTCAAGCGCTCAAGAAACTCCTCTCTTTAATCTCGCCATCCTTCTCCTCTGTTGGAGCGTGCGCACAAATTTAGCTGATTTTGTTGAACTTGCCTTTGATGCGGATTGTGAACGTGGATACAAGGTGTCGTGGCTTTTGCCCAACCACAAATTCTAAACCAAATTTGTGCGCCGTCTTATGGCCTCCATCGAATTTCCTGTGCTGTGTCAGCTTAGTATTTCTCTAAACCATCCAGCAGTTGGATTGAGGTATATCCGTAAAGCGTAATCCTTGCTTCGTATGGTGTGTCATCAACCGCCGCTGTTCTGGGGTTTCCATTTGATTTGTTTTTTAGCTTACAGGTCCCAAACTCAGTGTATAACCTGTTGATATGATTGTTTTTGAAGATGCTTTTTTATATAGCCAGTCGGTTGCTGCTGTCTTCAGTGAACCCTACAACCGAATAGGTCGGAGTAGACCCTGCCTAAGCTCCCTCTTTTTCGGCCTCGACCCAAGGCTCCACGTGAGTGGAAGTCTTCGCAATCGAAGTCCGTGTTCGAGAATGTCTTCGTAAAAGGACGAATGCCGCCAGAATAAGTATTATGTTCGATAGTCAGGTAGCAGTAAAGGCCTTGGACTCATTTAGAAACAATAATGATAGACTACAGATTGCGCATTACCGGCGGTGAGGACCGGTGGAGCATTGACTTGTCGATATGTATCAAATTATCGAAATTTATCGACAAACTGGAATGTATCGGCACAACTCCAAGTCCTGCCAAAGTTCTCCAAAGGCCTTCAAAGGTATAGAAAATTGTGGTCACGTTTTAGTTCCAAAGCAGGAGATTTTCGGGTAAGTAATTTTTCGCCTTATAAGTTAAACGATTTACTAAAATAGAAAACATCTCAAAGGGTC
>NW_016193701.1:0-3251 GCF_001687245.7 Rhagoletis zephyria | reverse complement strand
TGCCGCTGCCACCATTATGCTGGATGGTGCAACGCATTGACTATTGTGCGTTCAAGTGTGGCTTTTGGCACGCTTTGATTGAGATCAAGATGTTATCCGTACACTGGTGGTGCGATAAATACAACATTCGATATTAAATGCGTGTAAGTTTATTGATATGGAAAATCTGTGGTTTGTGCTACAGGTTTTAGATTCTATGTAGTTATGAAGCAGCAGGTGCGGTTTTCTATTATAGGCAATTGCTACCTGATTTCCATCTACATATATATCTCTCTATCGAGGCTAGGACTGGTCTTCAAACCATCCGCATGCTGCTTCACAACTAGAACCTACTCGACAACTACGAAGAAGGACCTTCACACAGGTCGGAATCCGTATGGCGATTTCGAATTGTCAAATGTGCGGACCAGCTGCCTTTAGATTTCCTTGGTGGATACTTTACTAAATTAGCGTCACATTCGTCGCGTTGAAGTTCAAACTGATCCCAGCCAAGGACCGTTCAAGGAGGCCCCAGCATGCACTCACTTAGCTCGGATGAACTAACAGAAGGAAAAAAATGTTGCGGTCTATTAAACTACAGAACAAAGAAATTCCGTAAATTGATAAATTGGAGCTTATAAGGGCAGAAGAGCTCTGTTTAGGCGCGTCTGCTAACACCAGGCGCCTAAATACATGCTATGTACTGCTGCATGTGCAAAAATTTCCTTTATGCAACTTAGGAAATTTTTGCACATGCACTTCTCAACTGCCAAGTAATTGAACTTTCTTAAGTTTCAATAAGATGGCACTTCAAAGTATGCTCNTGCAGAGGTGGCAAACGAACTTTGCCATTGGCCACAGTGCCTACCCACCATTTTTGAACCAATAAATATTTTTTTTTATAAATACATACATGCAAATACTGGTCTCCCCTCTCACTGAGTTATTCAGCTCAGAAAGACCTTAAATAAGCCCATTATATTAGCCGTATATACGGATTTCTTAGATGTCTCAGTAGTCGAAACTAGCTCCAGATTATCCCGAAATCTGTTATAGAAATGTGTTACAGATAACCTAGCTGTTGAAGAGTGCTCTGCTCTCTGAGAGCAGGTATGAGAGTCGGATGACGAATAAATTGGCCATATGTTGTGATGGCACTTTGTCGACATTGAGCCTTCCCCGAGTTGTTGGACGCCCATTTTTTCTGCCTTGAGGCGTGTGAATTAGAATAACATTAAAACCTCATTATTTATTTCCCATCTTCCATAATCGCTTAAAAAATAAGTTTTTAATTTCAATTGTGTGACGTTCTTTCACCTTCTCTCTGGATAGTCGTGATAAACTATGTCCTGAAAGAGCTGGAAAGGAGAGGAAGCCAGGTTATTTCCTACGCGGATGATGTGGCAATCCTTGTCACAGAAAAGTTCTTGGACACTGTGTATGATCTCGTACAAGCGTACCTGAACTCGGTTACAAATTGTTCTTGTAGCGGACTTGGTATAAATCATGGAAAGACTGAGCTCACCAGAAGGTATCAAGTGCCTCATGCTCAGATTCCCTCAATAGGGGGTGTTTCCCTTGTTCTTCCTGACAGGGTGAAGTTCTTTGGCGAGATGCTCTACAGGAAGTTAAATATTGAGCAGCGAGTAAAAAGGCAAGGGGGGCTCTTTATTGCTGTAAAAATGCCAAAGGAAAGAGATGGGACCTCTCCCCAAAAGTGATATACTGGCTATATGAACCCATAATCAAGCCAACTGTCTGGTGGAATTCACTGAAAAAGTCCACTCTTGCTAGAATGCTAGAGCCCGTGCAAAGGCGGCCCTCTGTGGTATCAGCGGAGTGCTCCCGACCACTACAATTCTAGCGCTAACTGCTATGCTAGCGGCAGTTCCCTTGTCCATTAGACTCAAAAGCTCGGGGGTCTCTTTCAACCCAGCATACGGACACTCGACGATTCTCAGAAGCTTCGACTTCCTACCGGAAGAATTGGATCTTAGTTGGATCGGAGTGTTGCGAGGCTGGCTACCAACGGACTCTTCTCCACGCACATTCCTCCAAGGAGCAAATGGGAGAATGGCAGTCTCTGCAATAGAGCTCCCTTAAATATCTTAACGGACGGAACTCTTAATAGATCTTTTCTTCACACTGCCGGATCTCTGAAGCGTCTTGCAAGCAGAGGTAGCCGCTATAAAAGAGGCAGCCGATTTGCTACGCACCAACTTCTTGCCAACTAGCAGGGTAAATATTTACTCTGATAGCCCAGTAGCAATCAGAGCGCTCTCTCTCTCAAGTGCCTCGGCATACTTCCAAATCAAGTTGATTTGGATTCCGGCACATAGTGACATTACTGAAAATTTCAGGGCTGATGAATTGGCTAGGCAGGGCACCCTCGAGGTTTTCATCTCGGACAGGGCGGGAGTAGGAGTTCCGTTGGCCACCTGTGGTCTGCTCCTGGACAGATGGGTCTACAGCAGGCTCATCTAACGCTGGGTGAAAATCCCGACATGCAAAGTTACAAGGTCCTTCTGGCCGGTTGTCGTCCGCGGGCGATCAAGGGAGCTTCTGCAGCTGGCTAAGCGCCAGTTGCGACTTAATATCCTCACAGATACCTACCTACTGCCGCAACTGTTTGCAAGACGAGGTGGAATCATCTCAGCACTTCCTTCTCAGCTGCCGAAAAGCTCTCGGGAGTAGATATCAGCTGCCTGCGGAACTTTGTCTGAGAACCCAGGGCTTCTCTTAGTTCTAAAACAGAGTATCTGCAGTTACCGTTCAAAGAACTTGTTCAACAACAAGTTTAACTCAACTTGCAGTCCATGTTAGACATGAATTGAATATCAGCTTGAAAACTAACAATTTCTCCGAGGCTGGAATTTTTATTTTTTTTTTTGTTTTGTCCACAAGATTGAAATCATGCGCTGTTTGCATACTCGCAGCCAACCGAAATCAACTCAATTAATTTAATGTAGTATAAGACGAATAAATCTGCATGTGTGCAATTTTTATTGCATAGGTACTTCCTTCCACCATTGCACACACGCGCGTAATCTGCGTCTTTGGAGTTGCGATTTAGTGGTTGTTTGTAGGTAGGTATATTTTCTTGTAGGTAGGTAAATCTTTTTGTAGCGGTCTTTCCAATGTATATTTTGCCGATTTTTTTTTGTCAGTTGAAGACATGGGATAGTTATTCGCTCTTATTCACCAAAATGCCATGCATGGGCTACGGACGCACGACAGCATAAGCGACAACGTCATTCGCATCATTGGCCGCA
>NW_016193700.1:0-3251 GCF_001687245.7 Rhagoletis zephyria | reverse complement strand
AAGAATATCTAATTCTTATTATTTTAAAAGTGATATGCTTTTTAACCAAATTCCAAAAAAAGAGCAGGTTATCAGTTCGTCGGAATACTTTTATTTTTTAAATTTTTTTTTTATATTTATTTTTTATATTTATTTTGTATGTTACCGCATAACTTAAGACAACGTAAACCAATTCCGATAATTCTTTTTGCAACGGAAAGGTAGTGTCTCAGAGGTGGTCCCATACTAATTTGGTTTAAATCCGATCATTGAATCATGAAATATATAGATATACATATATATATTTTTTTTAAGTCGGTTTTTTTTTTGTGTTAAAAATTACTTGTTTTAAGTCATACTTCTGAAGTTTCAAAAAAAGCCACAAAAAGCCAAGTTTATGGTATTGTCAAAATTGAAAAAAANGTAGTAATATTTTTTTTTTAGACGGAAACCCTAAAATTTTACAAAATTTGACAAAATTGAAAATGTTTATAAATAAAAAATAGGCGAATTTTTATTTTTTGTTAAGTACTTCGTTTGCGATCTAATAACTGGTAAGAAAAAAATATTAAATTTTCTGCCGAAAATTGTAACTTTAGTATTATTTTAAAACACCTAAATTTTTAATTTTACAAAGACAAAAAATATTAACCAATGTAAAAAAAAACTCAAGTCTCAAAACAAAAAAAGAATTCAAAAAAAAATTTCGGGGTAGCCTTATTGATAATTTTGGCATAATAATAAGAGTATTGTCGTGCGGAATCCCGGTTAATGTTAGAGCGTTTAAAGAGCTGAAAAATATCATAAAAAATTCAAAATTAATTCAATATGGCTGTATTACATGCCAAGTCCTTTTCATAAGGTTTAAGTACATTGATGTAATATTTTGAAATACTTCAGTTAGTCAATAGCTCATAAGATAGTGAAAAATGTTTTAAGAATTGTATTATTTATTATTATTGTCAGAAGAAGCCAGTCATAAAAATATAAGGCACGATGACAGACCTTAATGACTCATTTGTTATTAATGGCGTATCCGGAACTATCATCACTTAGGTCTACAAAAAAAAATATGAATTTGAAGAAATTGAGATATGTGTACCTACATTTTAAAAACCATTATAAATTCTATTTAAAGTAAGTTATCTTATTTATTGAGCAAATTTAGAAACAATTTATTTATGGTCCTTTTTAAATAAATTATTAAATTATACATTTTTTTCAATAACTAAAATTCATAAGAGAACGAAACTAAATTTTCCGAAGAAGTATAACCTTATAAGTTATTATTAGGCTTTAGTACACTCTGATCACAAATGTAGGTAAAATCTAGTTTTTGAGAAAAAGGATATATGGGAGGTAGTCATGTCCTTGCATCGAACAAAACGAAATTTTCCACGCAGCTTAAGGACATTATATTACAGAGAGCTACCAATTTTTGATTTATTTTGTTTATAGTTGTAGCTAAAATTAAACTTTAAAAATTAAGGATGTATGGGAGGTAGTCATGTCCTTGCACCTATATTGCCGAAACTTCGATTTTTTCTTAATGTCGATACACTATATGGGGACGAAGAACTCTGGGCTGTAGGCCCCACTTCTTGCCGAGCATTCCACTTATCATTTAGGCACAACTTTGACCCCTTACCTGTTGAGTCTAGAAATAATATTGTTTATTACGCAAAGCCACAATAGCGACGACAGTACCCCCTGGCGGGGTCCACCGTTTTAGATATCTGATGACTTTGCTATTACCTCGCTTAGTGTTTACAATCCTTGTACGAAGCACGGTAGAGATCCAGTTTACCAGGATGTTCTTAATGACCAGATGTCTGGGTGACTGCACTATTGCCTCTGGGCTAACATTGTTGAACGCCCCTTCTATGTCCAGGAAGGTCGGCAACGAATATTGTATGTTTTCTAGCGAAGACTCGACCTTGTGTACAGTTAAGTTAGTTAAGCATGCTGTACAGTGGACAATTCTCCTAAGAGAAAACTCCCAAGCGTATTATAAGTGTAGGTCTACGCCATTCGTCAGTCTGTGTGCGAAGATCAATCCTCATAGAAAATATTGCAATACGAAATTCGGCACTTATTAAAGGGTTCGGTGCCATAAGGCTTAGATAGAAATGAAGGTACAGGCATGCTTGCCAGCAAGGCTAAACAAACAAGTTTTTTTACAAAATTTTAGGTTAGGAAAATAAATTAGCCAAGTCCTACATTTTTGCAAAGGAAACCTTCAATAGCTACATACACACTTATGTATGTGCATGCACACACAATTGCATTAAGGCCGTTACATTTGTATGCCTCATGGTAATTTTTCTTTCACTATACTATATTACAATGACGCTTAATATGCTCTTCCGTTACTCCATTGTTTTTTATATTGCTCCTTTCACTAGCATTCCACTCATCACTCAAGTACTTCTTGACCCTCATGCCAGTGCACTACTTTTCACCGCTTCTTTTATGCCCCATTCATCACCAGCGTTCGCACTTGCCGTTGCCTCATTCGACTATATACATATGTATATTTATATGTATACTGGCTACTACTTACGCAGCTGAGTGACGTCTGAGCTTTCGCCGTTATCTTTCTGCGGCTCATCACACCCATCAGCAGGTTTTTAATTAAAACTCCATTTTCTGTTGCTGCTTTTGGTGCTGTAATTGCTGCGGTGCAAGTAATTATTATGTTGTCGGGGCATGTGGCACGCACTTTAACCGCAATGAAGGCTTACAAGTATGTACTATAGGGAATGTTTCGTGGTGCTTATGCAGGAAATGGGGTAATGCAAGGTAATAAGAGGGCAGATGAAATGTTGAAAACTGTTGGTATTGACAGTTGGCAGATAAAATTGAAGTTGTTAAGTTTATATTTTTTATTTTTATTTTAGTCTACATACACTTTTTTCGGTGAAATACGCACTTTGGAAAGTTATTTATTAAATCTAAAGAAAGTTAGTCTTCATTGTTATTTTTAAAATGATGTCTAGGACTGTAACTCTTTAAACACCAAAGTCTTCTTCGGTTATGTCTAGGCATTAGAAATTGTATGCGAATATAATGTAAATAAGTAGTTACCTGTGAAGGCTTTTAACCTATGGAAGTTGTGTTCTCTACTTCTTATCAACATCAGCAAATTTCTGCCGTAAATTATACCTTTTTTTATCTTAGGTATGAGAATGCGTCTTATTCTCATATGAAATGATTTTATTCTTCTTTGAAAAAAAAATCTGTTAAAATTTTGAAAAGGACCCTCGAAAAGA
>NW_016193699.1:0-3251 GCF_001687245.7 Rhagoletis zephyria | reverse complement strand
AATCGCCTCTCGGCCCAAAGCAGAAAAGCATTCGAAAACAAAAAAAAAAGCACGAACAATTTATTTGTTTAGTAGCGTCTAAGATAAAGCCAAAAGTAAGTGATAGAAGTCGAACAAGGGTCATAACTAGCACGCGTCTAGCACATTCAAAGCGATACACACTTACAATGTATCTAGTAAAAAAATTACCCCAAAAAAAAGTAGCCTAAATTTTCACATTTGTATTAAATTTTTTATGGAAACAAACAATTTTCAACTCTATAGCCACTAAAAGGACATGTGCACGCATGCGTTTTTTGTTTTGTTTTTATTTTTTTTCGTTGGCTGTGTTCAGCAGCATTAGATTAGGCGGCTAATGTGGCACCCGCTATACACGATTGCACACACTCATCCATACATACATACATACATATGTTTGGATATACAAACAGATGCACTAATTTGAAAGAGAAATTCCAACAGAGACAAACCGACACTTGATGAGCCGCGCTATTCAGTCATAAAACTAAACCATCACCATGGGGTGTCACTACTGACGAATGCTTGAATGCACAATACAATTGTGTGTATGACCAGTGAACACGAAAGCCATCGGACTGATGCAACCTCTATGAACTCCCTGGAGAACATGCATACATACATACATATGTAGGCAATAATTAGAGGTGTGTTGCTTAGAATACAAAAAAAAAAAATGGAATTCAATATTGAACAGCAACAGTAACACACTTCCAAATTTTTGGAATGTCCTTTACGAACTCGACCACTACCAAAGTGATACATTTTTTCGGAAATTTTAATTGAAATATACATACATACATATGCATCTACCATACGTTCCAAATTTGCGCAAAATCGGTCTCTAAGCTCCAATTTTCTATATACTTATATATCTCGACTCCAACGCCACCCAACGGCTAAAGCCATACACTCCACCCATTCAGGTGATCCCACAAATTCAAGAAGAAAATGTCATCGAAATCAATCGAATCGGTTAGGAGGAGAAGAGTTACGTATACACACACACCAGATATTCTTGGCCAGCGCTCAGATTTCAGAGAAGGAATCAGATTATAGCTATGTATATATACCCATTTCATTTTCATTCATTCGATTTCAGGAAACACTTTGAGGTGGGACTGGAAAAGGGGCAGGATCCTCGAGAATAGTGCTGCTAACATCTATACTGACGGATCCAAAATATTTGATTTGAATTTGTGTTTGTGACAATTGTCAATTCAGAAAAGATTTTTACTGTCTTTCGAAAGACTTACACTGAGAAAAAAATGAACCAAAAATTGGTTAATATATCTAAATTTAAATTTTAAAAGGAATCAACGTGATTTTTAGTTATATTAACAATGCCTTGGTTGATATATTCAACAATGATTTGGTAATATTAACCACACTTTTGGTTGTCGATTTTCTGGTGTGAATACGCTTATGTTCTGCACTTCACATATGATTTTTCATAATTCAAACAAACAAACAAAACAAAAATTTGTGTTACCATAGTAACAAGTTGCCTCTGACGAAATTTAAACCCGCATGTTCTGAAAGTAAGCAAATAACAGCAAGCTGCAACAGCTGCACATTCAACTACTGCCCTTTTATAGGGTGTCTTCAAATGTTCAACTTGAATCAATTTTCTTCGTCGTTTGATTTGGTTCTACACTTCACAGAGACTTTCTCGTAATTAAGAAAAGCCAAAAACAGAAAAAATAGACAACTAAGAGCAGCGCTGTCTTAGGTTATGCCAAAGGCTTCATACTTCTTATTCTGGTACTTACAAATATCGGATCAAACTTATAATACCATTTCATGCTCGTGAAAGGTATAATAATAAAAATTTCATATGTGTTGCATCGACGGCATTCGTTGCATGTCAACAAATAACAGCAAGCACCTCTGCATGTTCAGCCACAGCCAGACATACGAATTTGTTTTAAATGTTCAACTTGTATCACATTTCGTATAATCGGTGTATTAACTATGAAAACAACCAAACAATAACTTGTTTGGAAAAACCGTTGTACTTTTGGCTCAGTGTATTCGCCTGTTAGCAATATTTTTTTTTTTTTAATTAAATTTAATTTTTTAATGACATTAAAAAATATAAATTTTTCTTTTGAAACGGTAAAATCTAACAATTACAAGAAAATTAAATTATAAAAAAAAAAAATTATATAAAAATATAGAAATATAGTATTCGAATATTAAGTTAAATAAAAAACATTTCAATTTAAAAGCAAATTTTAAAAATTAAAAATATTAATAAAAAAAATAAAAAAACCAATTAAAATCCTAAAAATTAAATGAAATAAATAAATTAATTTTTCTTTTTAAATCAAAATCTAATATAAAATCAAAAACCAAAAAGATAATGCAATTGAAAAAATAAAAAATATTGGTGTTTCTTTATTTATGGCCTTATAACATTATATTCAACAATTTTTTTGCTTTTGTGAAAAATGTTGTACTTTTTTTGTACAATACTTTACAAAGGTAGAAGATAATACCACTGGCTTTGACAGCCGAAGTTCCCAGTTCAGATCTCAGTGAACTCTATGTTGTTTTGCCCCAACATTTTTCATAAAAAAACAACCTCAAGTTCAATAACATTGTTGAATAAAATAAAAAATATTTAATTAAAAAATAGAAAAAGATGTTTCTTAAAAGTGTGTGAAATTAAAGAGATATATGTACTTTCTTGGATTCAAAAAGCTCAACTATTCAATTAGGTAGGCGTATTGACAGGACATTGTCCGATTGGTATGCATACAGTAAGATTATCAGTTTTTCACCTTTACAGCAGCTTAGAAGATGATGAGGTGGAATCATCTCAACATTAGCGGTTTAAAGGCCTTCAATCGCATAGAAGCTTTACGCGACTTACTGCTGCCACCCGCGAATTTGTTGCTTTTTTGCCTCTAGTGAAGTAAAAAATCGTCATAGAAATGTATGACACTAGAACGAATACGAAAACCAAACGACGACGAATACAAATATGAAGGCGAAAAAGAATAGGGAAATAAAGCCAATCACAAAGGAGGTGGCAAAGACGAATACGAAGGCGAATATGAAGACAATGCAATCGAGGAAATAAAGGAAAAGATGAAGACGTAAATGAAGGCGAACACGACGATGAATATTCGTAGTCGAAGACGAAGATGAGGATCACGACTACAAATACAAAGATGCCTGTGAAGTCGAATACAATTACTAAGATGAAGGCAAATACGAATGAATTG
>NW_016193698.1:0-3251 GCF_001687245.7 Rhagoletis zephyria | reverse complement strand
TGCAACGGTCAAACACCGAGACACAGCAGCAACACACTCACTTGCTCACAGGAGCACATGGGCGCCTCTAAAGGCGCTTTACTAGATGACTACTGTGTTGCTGCCGCCGACATTGGCTCCTGCTTTTTTCCCACATCATTTGTCTCTGGTGGTCTGCAGTCAGCCAGTTCTGCACGAGCTATTTGTCATCTTTTTGTCCGGGCAGTTTTTTGTGTTTGGATGTGGACACTTATCTAGATGTTGAGGTTGAGCTGATGATGACTGGCAANTCCCACATCATTTGTCTCTGGTGGTCTGCAGTCAGCCAGTTCTGCACGAGCTATTTGTCATCTTTTTGTCCGGGCAGTTTTTTGTGTTTGGATGTGGACACTTATCTAGATGTTGAGGTTGAGCTGATGATGACTGGCAATTGTCACTTTTTCATTCCAGTAGTGGGCCCGCCTGCTGCCTCCGTTGCTTCTGCCGTTGCTGTTGCTGAAGATGCTGATGCCGTCGATATAATGCGATAAGCCATAAAGTAGCAGCAACAGCAGCAGCAGCAGACTTTCAGCAGACGATCATAACAATGTCTGCGATGGCAGCGGCAAGTCTGCCACTTTACATTTTAAATCTCCGAAGACCAATGCAGCCAGTTTGTGTGTGTGACGTGCTGCAGGTCTGTCTGTTTTAGTTTACTTTGACAGACAGGGGAGACCGAGGGAGAAAAGAAGCGAGAGGGAGAAAGTTGAACAGTCTGCAGAGAGCGGCCGAAGACAGTCGCTCACGACCTTTGCTATCGAGCAGTTCAGCAGAAAGCGAATGAAAGGCTCGATACTCGTCCTCTATACTCTACCTTCAGACCTCGAGGTCTCCCTTTCAACCTTTGTTGTACTGCAGTCATATTTTCACTTTTGTGCACGGCACATCTATGGTATTTCCTTGCTGTTGTTGTTGTTGTTCTCCTGCCAAAACACATTCCACCACCTTTGCATGCTTTTTTTATTATTTCAACGCAATTGTGCTGTGTTAAAACTGAATCTTAATGATTTACCTGCTGATTAACTGCTGCTGAAAAGTCCCACTGACCTTTTTTAACTCATTGTTTTTCCTCGTTTTTTTTCTTCCACTTGATTATCCCCTTCCTTCTTTCTCGCATATTCACACACAGCCTGCCGAAGCACAGATTGCAGTGCACTCGCTGAAGACGTGCGATGGTGCCATTCTCGATGTCGATGATATTCTCAAGCATGTGGTCGATGACAGAGAACAGGTAGGTGCCTGCCCTCAATCTGAGCTTTCAATGCCATCCCCATTCCCTCCTTTCCCCACTGCTTCCAATTTTATTGCGCACTGCTAACTCGGTCAATTTACTATCTATATTTGATGTCACCACATCACCATAACCATCATCATCATCATCATCATGTGCCCACTGCCAATGGTTTCTGCTGTTCATCATCATCACCCACCACCACCACCACTACCAGTTGATTGCACTGTTTGATGAATTTCCAATGGCTGCAATGACCACCGGTGGGAATGGCAGTGGCGGCTTGGCCCTCTACTCCAAGATCGGCCACAGTCTGAATATGAACAATAACAACAGCATCAGCAACAATAAGCACAACCTTCATCATCAGCCCTACCACCACCACCAGCAGCAGCAGCAGCACAACGGCAGTCAGTCTGCCGCCATGAAAGGCATTTATGGTGAAGTTAATCACGCACCCACTCATCCTCATCACCAACGACTGCCGTCAAACTCGGCAGCCAGTGAGGCATCCTCAAAGACAGGCGCAGTTGCGGCTGCTGCTACTGCTGCGGTTCCTTCAGGCAGTGCCATCACTGTCAATCGACTCGGTCGACGTATTGAGACCAGTGCGACTAGCCACTCGCCATCGGCAGACATCAGCGCAGCAACTGCCAATACGAGCCATCAACAATACCACCATCACCACCAGCACCAGAACAGCAGTAGCAACAGCAGCATCGGTAGCGGCCGACACTCGATGCAGCCGTCTAATCATTACGGTCCACTTCATAACGGGCATAGTGCGCCCCGGCCAGAGGGAATCTACGGTCGGACGAGCAGTACCGAGCAGTATCAGTACGCATTCCAACAGCAACAGCAACAGCAACAACGGCAACAGCAGCTGCTGCTTCAGCATCAACGTCTTCCTGTGACAGCCAACGCCGCCACCACTACCACCACGAACCACCATCACCAGAGAAATGGAAGTGTCAGCGATTCACTGCTCAGCAGCAATGAAAGTCCTGATTTGCTGCCCGAGCACGTTCACCACCAGCAGCAACACCACCTCAACAACAGCATTCATCAATACCAACACCAGCACCACTACCTTCACAATCGTTCAGAGAGCTACTCCTCGGCGGCACACCTCAGAAATCAGACATCCTTTCAGTCGGCAACGGCAACGACGGCGACGAATCGATCCTTTAACGGCGGAGGTCCGCCACTGATCACCTCCACCACCGCCCAGCCAATTTCCATTGGCGGTCATCGTCGGTCGGCAGCAAACAGCAGCTATCAGGGATTGTCGCAAAGCTACGATTCCAATCGGTACACTTCACTGCGGAGGCCACTGAATGGTGCCACTGATCACCTGTCGCCGGAGTACAACGTCGACGATGATGATGAGGAGGAAGACAACGCTGTCCATGAGGTGGAGATAACCGAGGAGAACATTAGCCTGTACGCGACGACGACGGCGGCCAATCGGTCAGGTCACATGGCACCGGTGTTGCACGTCCGCAGAGGCAGCGACCCTTCTACCACAAATGGTAGTGGCTGCGATAATGGTCGTCGACCGCCGTTGATTATCACTTCAAATGGCGGTCACCATTCAGCGGTGGCCAATGGCCATTACCTGCCGCACAATGCTCACACTGATTTGAATGATCTCACTAATGACCACCGCCGGCAGCAGCAGCTTTCCAGCAAACGGTGGTCAACGGCGGCTGCCACCACCACGACGACCCTTTCATCGCGCCTCTTTCCGCCCCAGTCATCGATGGTAAGTTCATTTTAGTTGCATCCTCTTCTGCATTTTATTGTTGTTGCCGCTGCCGTTGCCGATGTTGCCGCAACTATTATATTCGCANCCAGTCATCGATGGTAAGTTCATTTCAGTTGCATCCTCTTCTGCATTTTATTGTTGTTGCCGCTGCCGTTGCCGATGTTGCCGCAACTATTATATTCGCTCTTATGATTGCGGCGACACAGACACAAAGCCACCTGTTGATTGCGCCTG
>NW_016193696.1:0-3251 GCF_001687245.7 Rhagoletis zephyria | reverse complement strand
AAAAATAGGAAAAAGTCCTAAAAGTCCTCTTAAAATCTGAAAAAGACATATCATATGATTTAAATACTTCAAAGTATAAAACTAGAAAGATCCCGGAATAACTCCGAACAGCGCCGCGAAATTCCGAAATGTCACGAAAAAATCTTTACTAATCTACACAATTACAAGGAAAATGGTTTCCAACAAAAAACAACAAAACACAAAGAAAAGCTCAAAATTTCTCAAAACGTTTGAAATTTGTAAAAATCTCCGAAAGAGTTCTAAAAATCTTTTGAGAGTTCCAAACAAGCGGCGAAGGGTTCCAGAAAAACTTAATAAAAGAGGGAAACCAAAAAAACTCCAACTCCGTACGGCGTTGAAAAATCGGTAGAACACCCGAAACGTGTCTTAGTGTCACCGAAAAATCGTGAAGGTTCAAATTGAATGATTTGAAATAGAAAAAGACTCCGAGCAGCTCAGTAAAATTTAGTAAAACTCGTCAAATATCCCAAAAAGTACCAAATTATCACTAAAAAATCTTGGAAAGCCAGCCGAATGATTTCAAAAATTCCAAAAAGTAAACAAAAAATTAAATGACCTTGCATTTCTGTCACGAAAAAACTTCTTATAAAAGCCATTTGCTGTTCAGATTCGGCTTAAAAGTTTAAGTCTTTCTTCACAAAAAAATTTTAGCACCAAATATTTTTCTTTTATTTTTTTAAGGACGTTTATGTATATGTAGATTTAGCGCTTCCGACAAGCTCATTTATGGAGTATTATACCTACATACATATGCAGTAAGAGAGAAAGTAACAACACACCAAATTTGGCAAGCCTCCAATCACTCAATCAATTCATTTTAATTACGCAGAACAATGTTGCATTTTTGTGCCACACCGCCAGAAACGTGCCACAAGTTGGCAAATCTGTACACCAAACTTGGGATATAAATTTCACGTAAAACACATAAATCTAAGTGGTTGTTAATCTGTATGTAAAGAGTGCATAGACTGCAATGAATAGATAGGTAAAAAAAAAACCGCAGCTTAACAGTCAGCAAGCAATAACAACCACTGACTGGAATGCCAATAGTAATCTGTTGCTATAGTCGCAACAGAGAAGTCACATAAATCAGAAAATATTTTATGTACCCCATAAAATCTATAAAAGAGCTTCCGCATTTTGCAGATGTAAAAGAAAAAATCAAATAAATAAAAAAAAATTAACAAACAAATACAGTTTTCCAAAACCATACGCGCGCACACTGCATACAAATATGTACGTATGTGCATTTTGACAAAGAAAAAAATCCTAAATACATGACTGGCAAGTTTCTTCTTCTTTATTGGCGCTGTAACCGCCTAAGCGATTTTGGCCAATTCCAAAACAGCACGCCAGTAATTTCTCTTGTGTGCCAACTGTCGGGATAACTAGACGTTCAAAAGTCATTAGACACAGTAGCGTAGAGCCTACCGAGTCCTTAAGGACAGAAGAAGTAGAGAATATGACATCTGCATTTTCCAAACAGCCAAGTGTCATTAAAAGCTTCGGATTTTGTCACATCCAACTCGAAACTCACTCAAAGTGATGGCAGAGCGAGACACAGAGCTATACCAGGCAATTAAATGGCGGATGACCTTGCAAGGTAGGGCACTCCCCTTCTACTTTCGCCATATTGGAAAGGGTACAAGCATTCTTCTGTCTACCAGCAGCCACTGTAACCTAACATAACTGCGGAGGAAACTGACCTGTGGTTATTTAAAAATAAGACAACATTATCTAATTTTACGGAACCTAAATTAAAGAGTACCGAACTGGAATTCTCATAAAAGATAAAATATCTGAGAGTGTTGTGGACGCCAAACTTATTTGGAAGTTAAACATTCAGCAGCGAGCATAGAAATCCTATAGTTCGACCGACACTTCCTTATAGAGATTTGGTAAGGTAGGCAGCCATCCTAAGTAGAATTCAATCTGGGGTAAAAGACCTGCCTAATAACTACATCATGCCAAAAAACTGCAACAACAACAAACCCCGCATAAGATTCGTAAGCTTTACTGACTATATTCGGGGATAGACTCAGTAATTGAAGGGCATAGCCTTCTTTTCGAACGGATAAGAAGTGAGGTACGATTCAGATGCAAGGGTTTTCACTGAGCAATTCAGTCTCAACCTTTCCTCGCTAGCAATTAAGGAGGTGATAAGGTAATGACGTTTTCGTTTCTACCAACAAATACCGCCTTTTGATTATCCTTTTCCCTTTTCGTGTTCGAAAATTTCACACTCTTTGTAAGACAAAAAAGGCACACTCTATGCCCTTTGAAACTTTACTAGGGAAGATGGTTGCCCTGAAAATAAGATGGTTGCTTAAAACGATAACACTGTCAAATGCGTGAGCAAGACCAGGATAAGAAGGTAAAAGCATGCCCTTTTACAGGGATGAAAAACATTTTTCAACGTGAAAACGTTATGCATCCGCGAGATCGCAGGTCAATATTTTCTCAGATAGTCAGGCGGAAATTCTAGAGCTCTCCTTTTACTCGCCTAGACTCTAAATTCTGAAGGACTGTATGGTAGAGTTGGCCTCAATATCTGATAAATTAGAGGTCACCCTAATATGATTTTAAAGGCATAGCGATATACTACTACATCTTTTTAAAAGTTGATTTTTATTGTGTGTACAAGTTTGTTTATGACACCTACCGAGGGCCAACCGCCATTAGTGCAAACATTTGACATTAATTGAAAATCGCAGTTCTGCACCTTCCTTATCTTTCTATCGACCTCACCCCCACCAATTTCTAAAGCCTGAACATATTTACGTTTGTTATAATTACCATTACCATAATTACCATTAACATTACCATTCCCATTATCTACAATTCCGATTACCATTACTATTACCACTACCATTACCTTTTCAATTACAATTACCATTACCATTTTTATTACCGTTATCTATAATTCCGATAACCATTACTTTTTTAATAACCGTTAACATTACATCTACCAATACCATTACCATACAATGCATTTTATGATTTTCCGTAGGCAGAGTCGTAGTGCGGTGGCATTGCATTTAGGAAATAGGTAAAACTTTATCAGTCAACACGAATTGAACACTCATTGCAGTCAATCAATGACAGCAAAGAAAAGGTGTAGAGTGAAAGACTTTCAATAAAACACATTCCCATACACAAACAGCATTTTCAGTGTGTAATCGATACCAAGCGCGATCAGGTGTAATTATGATGTAAAACGTGGCATGCGA
>NW_016193695.1:0-3251 GCF_001687245.7 Rhagoletis zephyria | reverse complement strand
CTTTGGAGCCTAGCAGTATCTGGAATATCCTTTAAGTCTTCATAGAAGTACTTCCAAGAATTTATCTTGGATTTCCGTAGTTCTTTGTTGTATATTGTGAGATTCTTTTGATACCCATCCCAGGTGTTAGTCATCTTGGCCTTGTTGAACTCAATTCTGGTCATCTTACGCAGTTTCTCTAGTTTGGAGTTCCAACAAGGCATCCTATTTATTTATGATTCTAAGATTGCAATACAGCGTAAAACTCTTTACTTTTTAGTTCTGGATCAAGTCGAACGAGTTGACCGTGATCAATGTTAGGTCTAAGACCTCTTGACGAATAACAAGTACAAAGTTTGGATTTTTCCCCTTATTTGCTACTGCTATGTTACTTGATAAATAATAAAAATTTTAAAAGTTACTCATCTCGTGTGTTGGTATTTGTGCTGCCCCATGTTGTCCGTTGTGCATTGGCATCACAGCCGACGATGAGGACTGTCCTGTGGTTTTTTCAGTAATCCACTAGTTTCTTTACTAAATCTGGTGGTACGTCCGTCTTGCTGCTGTTAAGTGCCGTTTCCATCAGTAGTGTGACAGAGTCGCCATCTGTAAAGTCATAGAGAGGCAGAATTTTAGTGCTCGTATTTATGATTTTCGCTGCCCTTAGTTTGACAGATGTTTTATCATAAATTACCTGTGTATTTTTGATGCTAAGCCCTTGAAGTCGGCCATTGCTAATCTAGGACTCTTGCAAGAGCCGTATGTGGATACTTTCACCGGCTCCGGCCCTGCTTGTATGTACTTCATTATGTATTTTATTTTGTCTCGGACTGAGTGGGAGACTTGTCGGCATCCTCCTCGAGTCTTACCATTTCTATTTGTTTAACCAACTCATCCGGCTTTATGCCGAAATATGACCTGGCCAAACCGAAAATAAGTCCTTCTTTGGCGGCCTCTGGTTAAAGCCAAGCGAAGTACAAAGTCCCATGATGGAACCTCCCGCTTCGAAAAGGGTGTGTAAATTATTTACTATCGTCAAGTGCTGGGAGGAGTAAAGATATTTTCTGAAGTCCTATGAAAAAACTAAAAGGAGGATTCGTTGCAGAATTTGTATAGTGCAATCGAAAGAGATAACAAGACGTAGTGGCTGTGGAGGGTTCTATACAAAGGCCTTATAAGTCAGGAGCTCATTAAAAAGACAGACGTTGAATGGATTTAAAGTGGCGAGTCCAATCAGATAAGGATGCAGAACAACACCGGAGCATCTACCAAAGTAAAAAGAAAACATTGTTGGAAATGTCGTGATATAATCTGGATTGGATTGGGTATTGAACTCTTTATCCCAGTCCATGTGATGTTGGAATGTTCCAAAATCATAGAGTACGGCGCGGGTTTTTTTTCCTTACCGCAGCCGGTATATGTTGCAACGCGTATTATTGCAGGCTTATTAGCCAAGCCTGGACTTACTGATTCCGCAGATTATGTCACTGGCANGGGATGGACAGTCGAAGAAATAAAGAACAAAAGGCGCTCTTTATTAAGTAAAAACTTATAAGGGACATGTGGGTTAAATGAAGGTCTGTCCTTTAAAATTCAAGCCGGATAGTCATAGCAGCTATATCGAAAAAGGAAAAAGATACTATTAAATTTTAAAGAAAGTCTTCACTGAAAGGAATAGCTGGTATCCTTGGCTGATAAGATGACCAGAAAGATCTAGGCGGATATTTAAGGAGTCTACACTGCGATAAAATGGATATACTCATTATATTATCTCATTATAATCCCCAGAAACTATAGACGATTATTTGGATATAGGAAGTGTAAGTGCGAATCCTTTGGTCATATTGAGTGTCTCGCGAGGATGCTCGTGGTGATAATGCTGCAGTTTTTCTTAAACACTTTATTTAAAGCATGAATCTCTTCAGGTTGTATTCCCCCTTTAAGTTTTCGTCTTATAAAAGTCGTGTGGTGCTTCAGGTGGTGGTTCAGGCCCAGTGAGAGTTGAGTCGGTTTTCCGAGCTAAGCCGACCGCTATCTTGCTTCCCTTGTGATCTGCTACTCAAAGTAGCTAAATCATATTTTCATTATGAAGCGCGTTACGATTCTCAATGTATTCAAGGTCTAGAGGTGACTTAACATCAAAAGATAATAGAGCCTTTGGTACCGTCCGACTGTCGCTAAGCATCAGGATTCTCTAATTACTATAGTTTCTGTGTAAGTTAGTCTCTGGGCACTAATGGCGAATACAGCCGTTTTAAAATTGCTAGGGAACTTTTCCACATTCACGGATGTTCTCATCCGGGGCCATTGGGGTGCCACTACATAGTGCTTGTTTAGAGTTAGTCCCTTTTGCTTTATTGCACAGCTTATTTTCTTAAATTATTTTATCGAAAGCAACTAGTACATACACTACTCATATTATCTCTGAAGAAAACGACTAGTGGAAGCCCAGCTTTTTCATGTTCCTAGATATAAGAATCTTTACTTTTAAGGTCAATGGAGTAATTTCGCTCCCTTTTCTAGGGTGATATGCCGTAGCTCGATCAGTAGGACAAATATCCTTCTACAACACCCGCTTTAGGATCTACTGGAAAGACATTTCATTAAATGATACTCAGATGAGTGCAGCTCTTTGAAAATGAGGGAGGAGTTAATAGATCATTACAACTAGAATTTATCACCAATGTCAGTTCGTTTTAGTAGAGGCGAAGAAAATTTCTATAAATAAGTTTTCTTCAGGGTTCCCAAAAGTCGCTGGTATTGAGAAACTTTCATTAAGTAAAATTTCCTCTAGTTTTGGGCAAAACTATAAGCAGCGAATTAGGAGGTTGCTATTTTTTTTAAACTACTTCGTACCGTCATGTGGAGAAAACATTATAATTTGCAAAAATCAACATGGGTTGGTGCTTGTATGCTTTCAAATCGGACCAGTCTTCTGATTTTGCTAGTTCGTTGTTACCATTAGCCCGCTCAAAAAATTCAAAGAACTTTTACTGGTACTCTCCTTTTCATCTAGGCCATTTTTTATTAGAAATAGTGCTCATACTTAAGTACATCCTCCCATTAAGGACTATTTTGCCAAATAGCCCTACATTTTGTTTCGTATTATTTGCAATGAAACATTTGCCACATGCCACATAAAACAAGCATGCTTAAACACTTTTCTTTGCCCATACAAATATACACACTGTGTGCCTTGAAAAATTGAAGCGATGATGTAGTGGCACCGGCCAGCGATAAGCAGTCATATTTCTATTTAGCAGAACAAGAAC
>NW_016193694.1:0-3252 GCF_001687245.7 Rhagoletis zephyria | reverse complement strand
GTGCATTTGTTTCTTTTTGTACTTTTTGTGGCTACTTCACACTAAGGGCCAGGCTAGCGTGTAGATATTTCTTTTGGATTGCATTGGGACCCGTGAGCTATTCAGACAAGCCGTCTGATTATGGTCTGATGATTAATGTTATATATATGTAAGTTTGTCTGGAACTTTCATACATTGTAAAGGTTGTAATAGGTGAGTAGTTTGGGCCTAGCGAAGATCGGAGACAGAAGGCGCCCAGAAGCCAATCCTATCTGCCACTGATAACAGCTTGAGCATTGTAATATCTGCTTTCGTAGTACCCAACCACTTCCAACTGTACACCACTCTTCAATATTCCTTTCCCAAAAAATTTTAGAGTCGAGAATAACCACCAAAAACTTTGCTTCTTTGGACAATTTAAGATTTGCGGCAGTTCTAAAATTTGTTAACATGTAGCGCTTCGTGAACATAACTATTTTTTTTTTGGCACAACGGAGACGCTAAAGAGTTTGAGTTCGAAAAACGCTCCAGTATGACTACAGTATATTTTGCTTTGCTGCCTCTATGCTAAAGAGCACATTTAAGATACCTACCCCAAAATGCGCATCAAAAGCATTATTTTTAACATTTATATGGAAACTACTCCGATAGATGCATTCAACATACTTGCACATTGGCGATACCTGCCTTAAAAATTGTGCGACTAGTATCAATTATCAATGAAAGTATTACGTTTACCTGCACTGACCTTACAATTACTTAATTTTACAACCTTTTATTTATTTTGCTCATCTCGCAGAACAACGAAAATGGCTATCAATTTATGTATTTATATAGATAATTAGATAACATTCGGTAAAAATTTCGCTTGCAGTAATTTCTACATGGTAAGTGCTCCGCCAATATTTGGTTTCATAGNAAGGATGTGCAGCTAAGCAAAATATACTGTATATGAAATTTCAGAAAGAAGTTAATTTCTAATCCTGAAAGCTTCTCGAGCACGAGTAGGAAGTGGTAACCTTAATCTATCGAAAGCTGAGCAAGCAGATTTTGAGCTGATTTCACGTGATCTTCCTCCATATAGCTGTTGAGGTAGGCATTTGAGTTGATGTAAAGTCCTTCCGCATGAATTGCGATCGGTCAATGGCCGTTCAAAACTCGCACCAGTAAAGAATTTGAAGTGTCTGACTGCATTTGGCCCACAATTAGCCCAAGCGGGCCTTTTTTGTTTAAGAGCTCCCTTAATCGTCGACCGAAAGGATCAAAGGTTTTGTTCAATGTACCTTGTGCTCCATTGAAAGTTTTGTCTTTGTCGGCCATCAGTCTGGAAAGTAAGCCTTCACCGGCCACAAATGCCACAAAGGCTGCCAGGTAGGCTTCAGTGGACAAATCATAGCAGATTTTCAAGTGGATTGCTTTCAAGGAGAAGCAAACCAATACGCCGACGTACGCTTTGTGATATGGGCCGCTTGGGGTTAGTCCAGCTTTAACTAGAAAGGGGTCTGCGAAATCGAATCCGTTATATAAAGGGGAGTGAGAATTTTACTCTTTCTGGAAGTTCAGCCGTTTTTGGTAGCGTTTATTTTGTTGAAAATTTTCAGGATTACAATTGCATTAATCGTTATCCTTAGTAATAAAAATGTAGTCGTAATCATAAAATGTCCAGCTCTGGTAGAAGCATCGTTATACGGTGTTTTGTTTTAGGGATGATGAGTTGTCTTTGAAAAAATAAAATAAAATTCATAAAACCTTGGGAGAGAGTAATCAATCGGATTTTTTAATTAATTACTTCTAGTTGAGATTCTTGCGCGGTTCTCCTACAATTGTGGATGAAAAGAAATACGTAGCCAATACGTAAGTCTTCCTTTTACTTCACATGGAAAAATTTAATATTTCATTGTTCGGAGCATCGCAAACTATTAGAGGAATAACACAGCGATTCCGGACCATGCCGCCATAGAGAGGGGAAGATGAATTCAGGAGTGCCTTAGTCAACGGGACAGTGCTGCTTCTTACATGTCTTCATGTTGAATTTCCTACATTCTTGAGGATTTGGGAAGTGCGGTTAACAATGCAAGTTTTCCATACGTAAGTTTTCTACCCGTGGCCAGAAAGACGTAGCCATTTGGCATTCCAAGTTTTTCGTTCAAAGGTCGCTGAACGTTGTAAAAGCCTACTTTTCAGGAACAGTCCATATGTCGGCAGTTTCGCGCTCAGAATTTGATTACTCAGCGACAGGTTTCCAAGAGTAGCCTAGTTCGTTAGCTCATCGGTCATGCAGTCGTCTGCGATATCGCTGTGGCCCGAAACCCAAATTAAGCTTGATAGCGAAGTGATCTGATGCAATCGGGAGAGAAGTCAGGCACCCCTTTAGTGGTTTTAAACATATATTCACAGAGCCAATCTCCTTAAAATATATTACATTTAACAGCGTACAGTCTACTGCTTCCTTTATCGCCGCTGCCTCTGCTAACAGTGCATTAATCCGGTAGCATATATTTGAGAGCGATGAAAGATTTCCTCGCAGAAGATACCTACAATTACCTCCCCGTCCAACTTCGATCCTTTCCTTAATAAGTTTACAGGGTAATGGTTCCAAATACTATAACCCAACCAAGCCGCTATGGATGGCATTTGGGTGATGAAATACCCACTCGGACCCAGCATCGGCGTCCAGTGGTCGGTTAGAATAGTAATAAACTCGAAGCTTCTTAGAATTCGTGATCGCTTTTTAGCTGGACGCCTTCTACTGCTACTTGCATAGTGAGAAGTTAAGTCTAAAAAAGAATGTTTTGATAACTATTAAGGAGACTTCTTGCTGACGTTGGGACCTTCACAGCATACTTATTTGCCGCCTGGCAATGCAGATTTCAACACATCAGTCGATTTTTATCACTGCTTAATTTTAGGTACAAGACATTCTTTCATTTCAATGCATTTTTCTGCAATGCAAATATGATAGTTTTACAAAAATCAACCACTAAAAGTACGACCACCCGCCGTCACAGACACCAACCGGGCTCTTTCGTTGAACACCGAGGGGAGTATACTTACTTGCAACACCCGGGCTCTTGCCAACCCCATGACACTCTCAGCTTCCATTGGAACAGCATCCAAAGTCGATAAATGTCAAATTGATCAATAGCTTTACTTTTACTGCATTTGTAATGCAGGCGCAGACGTGAAGTGCCATTTTGAATGGTCGCAACGCGTCGCATTTCCTACGATTCATGCAATGCTATATCTACAGTGCAGTGAATTAGTAAGTGGCCG
>NW_016193693.1:2902-3252 GCF_001687245.7 Rhagoletis zephyria | reverse complement strand
CCTAAGATGCGGGTGTAGGCCTCCAGATTGATTTCGCTCTCAGTCGACAGTGGTGATTCGATTGCGGTGAGAAGGCCTTCCTTCTTCAGACGTTCCTTCAGTTCTAACTCCCATAACAGGAAGTTATACTCGGTAAGTGGTCGAACAGGCAGGTGTGCTCCTGTGTGCGAGTGTGCGGCCATGATGGTTCGGCCGATTCCAGTGGTCAGTCGGTTCCACTTCTCTTTGACTGCGTTGTAGGCCATCTTCAGTAGGACAACAAGGATTGCGCCTACAATGAACTGCCATCCGGGGAACCACCCCGCTTCAGAGCTCACTGGGGTTAGAGACATTTTCGTGCTGATAACGTG
>NW_016193693.1:0-2869 GCF_001687245.7 Rhagoletis zephyria | reverse complement strand
TCAACAACACCACTTTATTGGGTACGATACGACGTAAAGAAGTTACACAGCTCTCCTCAGACTCTCACAGGGGACTCGCAGGGGACTCGCAGGGTTCTCGACGACTTGGGTGGTCGGAGGCTTCTTGCTGTTGGACTCTTCTCGCTGCGGTGGACGTCTTTCCTCACCGAGCTCCAACTCTCAACTGCCGAGCTAGCTCCCACGCTGTCCTTCACAACGGCTCGCCAGCGAGCACGCTGTTTTGGAGGCTCTCCTAGACGACGGATCCACGGGTCACTCATAGAGGACGACTCCTGGAATCCTTCAGCATAACACACCCCCCGATTCCAGAGGCGGTCCTAGAAAGCGGTCCAGTATGGTCCGATCGTTGATCACTTTGGTTAGTCCGTCGGCTAGCTGATCCTTCGACGCGATAGGGGAAACCTTGATGAATCCCTTTTGGTGGTAGTCGCTCACAGCGTGGAGCTTTACGTCCAAGTGCTTGGCCAGTCCGGGGTTCCGCTGATTTGTGGCTATTGAGATAGCCGGTTGGTTGTCTTCGTAGATGGTGGTGGGGAGGACGACGTCGACTCCCATCTCCTCAAGCAGATGCTGCAGCCACAAGGTCTCATTGGTGGCCAGCGACAGGGCTATGTACTCTGCCTCGGTGGTAGATGTGCTCACCGTTTTCTGCTTCTTGCTGAGCCAGCCAACAGTGCTGCCTGCAAGTTGAAAGACGGCTCCTGACTGCGATTTACGATCTCCGGCAGGGGCAAAGTTGGCGTCGGCATAGGTGACTAGACTCGACAGGTCGCGCTGACCTAGCAGGAGTGATCGGTGTTTGGTGTGTCGCAGGTAGTTGAGGACCTGCTTCGCTTGTTTCCATGCTTTCCTTGATGGTTTGTCCAAGTACCTAGAAAGGTAGCTGACAGCTGCCGAGATGTCTGGACGGGTCATGGATGAAATGTACAAAAGTCCACCTACAATGCTTCGGTAGGGGATTGTTTCGTCGATGGGCTCGTTCTCCAGCTCTTGGGGATTTACGACGGGAAGAAGTTCGCGAGTGTGTGCGTCAGTGACATTGAAGCGCTCAGAGAGCTCGTCAATGTAGCGGCGTTGGGACGCGGCGAGGATGTTTTTGCCGATCTCTTTAAACTCGACTCCGATAAACATGCCGAGTTTTCCGAGATCTTGGATCTCAAAGTCCTTCTTCAGCTCTTGCTTGATGGTGGCCAGCTCTTCGTCAGTCTGAGCGGCGATCAAACAGTCGTCGACGTAGACCAGGATGTAGGCCTGGCTGGTTGTGGCTTCACCGCGCACAAAAAGGCAACGGTCTGATTTGGTTGGGAAGAAGCCTTGCTTTTCCAGGATGGCGTTCAGTTTGTGCGACCAGCATTTCGGAGACTGTTTCAAGCCGTAGATCGACTTTCTTAGCTTCCAAACCTGGCCTGGTGTCGAGTATGCAGTCGGTGGGCGAAGGTAGATCTCCCCGTCAATATCACCGTACAGGAAGGCTGTGGTGACGTCGACCTGATTGATCTTGAGCTTTTTCAGTTTGCACACCGTCAGGAAAGTTCTGAGTGTGGTGGCAGCGACAGTAGGTGCGTAAGTTTCCCAGTAGTCAACGTTGAAGCGTTGAACGTACCCTTGGGCAACTAGTCGGGCCTTGTGTCTCGTGACTGCTCCGGCAGCATTCCTTTTTCGTTTAAAGACCCATTTGCTGGAAATGATTTTTAGGTCTCTCGACTCGGGCACTTCTTCGAATACTTTGTTTTTGAGCATGGAGCTCATTTCGTTGTTGCACGCTTCTCTCCAGTATTCGCTCTCGGGTGAATTCATCGCTTCATCGTAAGAGGTTGGCTCTGTTGATGATTCTGTGAGGGCTGCGTTGGCCTTGGTTAATGGTTCATCACCGTATCTCAAAGGTCGCCGCAGAGTGCTTCTATCTCTGAGCACCATTCGATGTTGCTGTTGAAGACTGGTCTCCTCTTCATCTGTGCTTTCATTTTGAATTTTCGACGTAGAAGAAGTTGGCGTCGCATCGAAGTCAAGAGAAGTAGAAGGGCATAGAGTTTCCGTAATTTCAGGGTCAGAAAACGACGTGGAAGAAGTTGGTGTGGAGATTTCATCATCGGGGTTAGATTTCGACGTATAAGAAGTTGGCAAAACTACCGGAGAAGGAGTAGGTAGAGATGCGGGCGTAGCCGGTGGTAGGGGAGAAGTAGTCGTTGGTGGTGTCGTGTGTTCATGGGTAGGATTCGACGTGGAAGAAGTTGCTACTACCTCAGTAGTAGGTTCAAAGAGAGTCTTGGGCTCGGTCATCTGTTCTGGCGGCTCGGTAAAAGACTCCTCCACTTCTTCAGACTGTCCTTCGTCCACTCGTCCATTCTCAGTTTCATCACCCCCCGACGGGTGGACGATGGACATGTAGAAAAGAGGTGTCCTTGGTTCTTCCTCTTGTAGTGGCTGCTCGGTCTCTGCAATTGGACACTGACACTGACAGTCCTCCTTCTTGTTACAGAAGGGAAAGACCCAGTCGGTCACAACGACATTTCTCTCTCTTATCACCGCTCCAGTCTTTAGGCTCAGCAACAAATAAATGTCACTGTCGAGCGAGTCGTAGCCAACAAAGACGAGCTTTTCGGCGATTGGTGCGAGCTTGCTGGCTCTCGTGAAGTTTCTCCGCTCTTGAGGGATGTGTCTGTAGGCGGCCGATCCGAAGACATGCAGCTGCCCTCCCCGTTCGGTGATGGTGCGGGTCTCGGGGAACAGCCGTTTTACTGGCTCCACGAACTTGTTGGAAGAGTGGGGCGACAGATTGTAGAGGAAACACGCAGTCCTGGCTGCCAATGGCCAGAATTTTTCAGGCATGCATGCTTCGATCATTAGG
>NW_016193691.1:0-3252 GCF_001687245.7 Rhagoletis zephyria | reverse complement strand
TACGTCGTGAAGTTGCAGTCGTCAAAGTGTTCCGAGCTTTAAAAGAAAGCTATAACAATGACTTTATACCTTTTTACATGTACACATCGTTGCCTTTAGATAGATAGGGAAGGAGCCTACTTTACTGTGGCAAATTCGGTCGATGAGTGATTTTTCACACTCTGTGCATAGTTACAGCCACCAGCACTGAACATTGCTTGCCCAATATCAGCTAAAAACTTTTTAGTTGATAGCCGCCAAACTCAATAAATCTTCTTGCTATAAGCACGAGTATTTATTGGCATATTTCGTATACATATGTCCTTGTACATACTTGACAATTTTATTTATTTCTCCCTATCTACATAGTATATATGTATGTCCCATATAATTCACGAATAACTGCTTGATTTACTGTGGCCAATGATGATGCTATTTATTTCCAATTTTCCACTCATTTTAATGNCAGTCTGGCAAAGCGGCAAAACAGTCTCTGAGCTATGGGCAAACGGATGCCCTGTCATCAAAGTTTCTCACATATTTGCCGGTTTTCTTAAGTCAATTTTAAAATTTATCTGCACTCTAAACATTAATTTTAATATTTAAAAAATGTGATTGAAAGGCAGATACATTATAGGCGTTGTGAGCGTGCTTGAACGACGTGATTGAAAAAAAATTAACAAAACGTGAGTGTGCGTGATTTACAAAACCAGCAACGTGAGCGTGAGTGAGCGTGAGCCAAAATCGCTCATGTGCCCATCTCTAGTTTGCATGCACTTTAATATTAGGGATTTTATCTTCAGTTTCAGCCAGCCCTTCACTCTGTGCTCTGCGGTAGCTCAGTCCCTCTGTTATTTTTATTGACACGCGCGCGTCCTATAACTTTTATTATATTTCAGTGATTATTACGCTAAATTATAAAATAATTTATCATCGATTAATTGGGCGTAAACCAACATTGCCATCAGCTTCAGCTTAAGCAGCAAAGCCATGGGAAATCTTAACAGCAACATCACCAACTGTCATGGGGCAAACGAGCATTAGCAGTTAGTCGGCCAGTAACCGACGATTCGAATCAAATGGAAATTGTCGTTTTTTTTGTGTCTCCTGCTTTGCTGTTGTTTGTGTTGTTATTGTTGGTCTCAATATCGTGGTAGTTAAATACGACAGACTGCTTGAGGGTCTGCGTGGCTTTTGCCCATTCCAAGAACTACTACTATGCATTTTTGTATATTCTATATGTAGTATGTCTGAAATTTTGTGTTGTTAATCTAGCTGCTATAAAAAAGCTGCTTATGCGTGTTGGTAGAAAGAACTTTAGTCACATCTTGGTGGCTATATGTATTTACATCGCGCTTATACTTGCCATTTCCTTTTGCTATGATTGTTGTTTTTGTGCAGTCACATTAAATTGTACATGCGCGTAAATCCGAAATGAAAACTGTTCAAGCTCCTCCAGCGAAATACAATTTTCAGTCGTGTTATTTTCATTTTTATTTAGCAGTAAAATTAAGAACTTTTTGTTGTTTTTGTGTAATTTTTTTTTTGTACAATTTTTCTTTGCTTAATCGCTTGTTCGTTGTCTCAAAGTTCGTGTGTTTGTATAGGGTAATATTGTAGTTAATGTGACATTTTCTCATTGGTTTGGTTAGTTCCCTGCAGGGAGAATTTCAACTGATGAAAAGAATCAGGTTCGCTGTACCGAAGTAATGGCGTAATTAGACCCTTCTTACCTCATATTGATAGCGGGTTTTTATTTAACCACATAAATACTAGAATTTAATTAATTAAATTCATGGACAATATAATTGTTGTTTTTAGGGAATATATGTTAACTATTACTGTCTGTACCTCGTTTGGCATATACTCCTAAAACAATTTTAAGTTTGATGCATCAGTAGGTGAATTTTCCGCTTACGTTCACAGTTTTGCCTAAATCCTGCTTCATAAAATGGATTTTGTACGAAATTGTCACTTTTTTACAAAATTTATGTTACCAGCGCAGAATAGACCTGTAACAGGTCTGGTTAATACATTTTTTTTCTACCAAGAAAATAAAGTTCCTGTAAATTTTTAAACACTTTTCGCCTTTTGTGTACTCTTGTAACTGGTAAATTTTGTTACCAACTCATAAGCTGGTAACAAAATATTGCCCCATGAAGTATGTAATGCCAGAATTTCCACAGTTCTTCATAGCGGAATTGCTGAATATATTAAATGCATTACCAACGTTCCCAGAATCGCGGTGACAAGCACTGGTAATAAAATTGTTCGGTTACAAAATGTTCGGTAACGTGCAGAATATACCTGTTAGCTGCATTTCCTCTTAGTAATCCTTTTCTGTTTAACAGCCCTGTTTTTGAGTAGGTTTTTTTAACTCTTCTCTTAACTCTTCTCTACTGATTATTTCTCTACTGGTATAGAATATATGCCATTCTTTACTACTCGTTAGCAGTAGAGAACAAGGCGGCGAATTCAAATATGAACTCGCCTTGATAGAGAAACCAGTAGCTCGTTTCTGTAACAATTTTCTCTACTGCTAATGTGTAGTAGAGAATGACGCATATTCTCTACCAGTAGAGAAATAATCGATAGAGAAAAGTTACATAAACGAGCTACAGTAGTGGCGATGAACACCCAGAAGATAATAATACCCCTATATCGACTAGTGTTAAAGAGGTCTTACTCGCATTAAATAATTAAAAAAAATAAATTAATGAAAAACAGTATGGAAACAAACTTTAAAGTCTAAAACAAAACAAATCACTATTTTTGTTTTTCCGCTTTGCTACGCATTTCGCTTAGGTGCACCAAATCATTTGCAGTGAAAGTAAATGCAGCCAAACGAGATACACTGCACTCATTTATTGGTATCTTTCGTTTCCTTATTGCTTTAGGCTGATCATGTGAACTAAAAAATGAAAAAGCCAGCCAGATGTACATACATAAAGTCAAATTGTTGTCGAACTGGGATATGAAACGTAGGAATATGTGTTTAGCTCTCCCTGATTCACCAGAAGAGAACTCCGAGCTTTTCGATGACTCTGTGGATGAATTTGTCGAAGTTTTTAGTTCAGAGATTATCTTGAAAGTTCAAGCCCACTAAGATGTCGTATTTGAGAGTGACAAACAGACGACCGCTTAACAGATCCTGGATAAAANTCACCAGAAGAGAACTCCGAGCTTTTCGATGACTCTGTGGATGAATTTGTCGAAGTTTTTAGTTCAGAGATTATCTTGAAAGTTCAAGCCCACTAAGATGTCGTATTTGAG
>NW_016193690.1:0-3252 GCF_001687245.7 Rhagoletis zephyria | reverse complement strand
AAGATTTCTCAGAAAGATTTTGAGTATGTACAATGTACATATGTATGTAGTTTTGTAGATCATTAAATTTGATTATAATAAAGTACAAGCTTCAAGCAGCCATACAAATTATGTTGGACGATTTTTTATATGAAAGAAAACGAGCCTTCAACAAAAAATTGCCAATAATCAAGGGTAAGCTTAGCTATTATTGGGAGCTAGCGGGCCAATTTTCTATTCATACTTTTTGCGTTAGTAAAGTAGTAAATTTTAGACGGTTTGTTTTTAATTATTTTGAAAATTAATTGGTTAATCGTTCGATTAATCGAAAGAAAATTTCGATACAATTAAATCGTTAATCGAAAGAAAACAACCGATTATAAATTGGTTTTCGATTAATCGCGACATCACTAGGTGCATCATACAAAATTTTTAGATGTTGATATTTTAAGGACCACCCTAGTATATATATACGTATGTATGTATGTATGTATGTAAATGTATTGCACGATAAGCGAACGTACATACATTTGTACATGCATATTAATGTTTATGCCAAAAACCTTACCGAACAAGTGAATGGGGCCCGTACGCTCTGTAGGTATTCTCCGTATTTTGCCGCTGGCCAAATTGCATGATCAATATGGGAGTTTGCGATACAAAACCGCAAGAGTTAAATGCATCTCATCATCACTCCATCAAGTGCTCTCCGTGGCAGCTGGCAGCTTACAGCGGCCAGCGCATTCTTAATTGGTGTACTTTCATGTACCAGCAAATATATATATATATATACATACATACATATGCATATGTATGGATTTTACCTTTTTGCTGGAGAGTCAAACTTATGATATACTATGTTTATTTTTAGAACTACTAAATTATCATAGTAGCTGGAATCAATGCAAATATTCCACTCCTATTTTCGCTTTGCTATTGTACCTTTTTTGAATAAGGTACAGGGTTATCCATTTGCACCTTTGGAAATTTAGGTTAGGTCAAAAAGGCTCTTAAGAATGACTCGTACTTCCACTCGGAGGCAGATTTTCCCATTGGGAATACCCTCTGTGAGTGCCAGGACGAGGCACATCCTTCTAACCGAGGTTAATCCATACTGTCAGTATAAATTCTGTCAAGCCATTTACTATCCCGGATGAAGCCATATGGATGTTCGATATTTTCTCCTCCAAGCTTTTGAAAATGCGTGATCCCAAATGCTTGAGACGCCTTGTCTGTAGAGCTGGGTATTGACATAAGAAGTGGTGACTCGATTCCTCTTCATCCTCATTCCGACAACTTCTGCAGAGGGAGCTTGTTGGTTTACCACATCGATGGAGCATTGGTGCTGTGATGCCACCGGTAAGAGCATTTGCTGCAGATTTGTTTAGTGTGACTTCGCTAATTTGCATTTCCGAGCCATCTATCTCATCGGCTATTTCGTTTCCTTCTATATTGCTATGTATGTCCAGGAACCCAGCAGAGAGAGGTTTAGCGTGACTCAGTGAAGTAAGCGTTGAACGACATTTCCGAACTGCTTTCGACCTTACCAGCCTGGGGACCTTACCACCCTGTTAGTTCGGTACTGATAAAATAAATCTCCATGACAAATTTCCATCACTTCCACAGATTTTCTGTATGAAAATTACACATTTATGGGTGGGACAACGGAACCTTTTAAAATAACTCCGACTTTTCTCTATATCTATCCTTTCAGAGATATGCATTATGAAAATTTCAGTATGTATGGGAAGCGTGACACCCCCTTCTCCAATAACTCACATTATTCTTAATTAAAAATGGATAGATTTTATTCCATACCAAATTCCAGTATTCTACCACAAAGACTTCCAGGGATATGCCGTAAGAAAAAGTCAATTTGTACGGGAAGTGCTATGCCCCCTTTTCTTATAGGTAACCCTAATTTTTTTCCATGAGTATCGAATTGATTTTAAATGCCCCAATACCAAGTTCCAGTACTCTATCATAAACACCTCCAGAGATGCAGCACAAAATAATCCTTTTACATGGGAGTTGTCACGCCCCCCTTGTCCAATAGCATTTGATTCTCCATGGGTATCGATCCGATTTGTTTTATCCCCCTACCAAGCTTCATAAATTTCACTAACGTAATGTCTAAATTTCGATAATCTCATTAATATTTATAGCTCGATAAATATCAGTAAATTTCGATAACTAAGTTTCTGTTTCGATAACTTAATAGAAATTGTTCAGTTCGATCGATACGATAACTCAATTTTTGATGACTGCAATATACTTTTCAATAAATCTTCCTACTCTCTAAGTTACCAATTTCTTAGGTTTATGTATTTCTTATTGTTTACATTTTAAATTAAAGTTGTCATTAATATTTTTATCTTTATTGTAAACAAATATGGAAACTTTTACCAACCAATTTTGAAACCATAAAAGCTCTCCTCATTTAAAGAAAATACCTTTCTAATAGGCTTCTTGATTTCGAAATCGATCCAGTAGAATCGCCAAACGAACGATTACAAAATTTATGTTAGCGTATTAGGAATTAAATGGTGTTTTAGAGGCGATTAGTCGAAACAAAAGTTAGCTGCACTCCAAATTTCTGTCAAATCGTCTCATATAAATACCGTATTGCATATAACTGTACATGTCAATAGACAATAAATATGCAAAATTTTACACGCACAGCGAAAAATATAAAAAATAGTTTTTTTTCAAACCGATACAAAAAACCGATCTAATTTTTGAATTTAATCCCTTTCCATTACCGACTACTCGTTCCATTTTTGTCCATTGTGTATATGGGGTGCGTACACTGCATTGGTTCTATTAGTGTTTTTTCCGTCGTGTATAGCCACCTTAGAGGTTTTTCCATGGAAGTTTACTGCCCAGGGTTCAGGATGTATTGATCATAAATGACTCAGATATGGAAAGTCTTATCATTTTATTTGTTATTAATGTTGCCGTTGTTAAAGTTTACAAATTATGAATGCTTGAATCTGTAAAAAAAAACGTTTGAAGCACAACTACCTGCTATTTTTTTTAGCATGCTATATGTGTATAATTTTGCTAACCAGCTGAAAGACCTCCCGGTAACATCAAATTTAAATTGTCACAACAAAAGCTGTATAAAAGCCCTTCTATTATATTTATTTATAGGTAGCTATAAATACTCAAGCCCATATGAATATTCAATACATATATGTAGGCACATACATACATTTTTGTTCGTGCATAATTAATAGCATCTGCTTATCCCGATCGCTATATGACAACAGT
>NW_016193689.1:0-3252 GCF_001687245.7 Rhagoletis zephyria | reverse complement strand
GCTAATCAGGAAATATTAATACTGTAATATACTTGTCTTAGAATCACTTCAATAAAAGAAATATACTTTTAGTATAAACGCTATTCTAGAATTACAAAAAACCTAGCAGAGTTCCGCCTTTATTCCATCGACTTCGCATACCTGAATAAAAATATATGTAGATAATTTGATTGGTAAAGATAACTGTACTAGAACGTAAAGATTTACACCTTAGTGAGGTGAGAATAGGATTTATATTGTCCTAACTACAGCCAGGGTTGTTATCTTAAAACCCATCATAATTAAAGGAAACACAAAAAAATATGTACATACATTAAAGTAAATTATCTAGGAGTAATTTTAGATTCAAAATTTGTATTGAAGTTTAGTTTGGCAAAACGTGGCGTCTATCACAAAGAGGAATCCTCTGGATCTATATCTGTTTGACAAGACTCACTATTATTAGGGCATCTGTGATACAATGGAGCGATCTTTTAATACATTGGAATATCTGCTTGCCAAACTTCAAAGTACAATCGCCGGGTTGCATAGCGGATCCTTATCTACAACACTAGGCGATGCAATCGATTCGACTAAATGCCATTACTTTGCACATTTACAAAATGGGTGTTCTGAAAAGCCATATTCAGGCTTACAGGCGATATGGATATGTTGGTGGGATACTGAATGTACCGATAAAAGAATCCACCGTCACAGAAATCTGGACCAAAGTGTATTTTCATTGCCACCTTACCTTTGCATTGGAGACCATAAAATGTCGACTTCCCTGAGAAATAATTATTTCCAACTCTTAGCCCGGGTAAGAAATCGTCTAATCTTTACTGAAGGCTCCTTCGCTTCCTATCGGCAACTTTTTTTTGTGGAGTTATTCCTTTCTATGTAAGTATCCAGACACTGTACCATCAAACGACAAATTATTTTGTGGACTTACTTCCCTTTACTTAAGTAATATCTAATCTAAATATAAATTCAATCAGGCCATGAATGAACCAAATCGGACTACATATGTTTAAACCGGGTTTTTCAAATTCATCATCACTTTCGGAGCTAAGTTTGAAATTTCAAGTCTTAAACCCATCATCAAGTGGTCAAAAATTTATTGCATGCTTTTAAGCTAACAAATATACCACTGGTTTCCGGTAATGATACACTTCATCATTTGCCTATAAAGGGCTCCGAACAGCTATTTTATTGTTCGCTGTCAATTGTATCTCGTCGTAAAAGTTTTGTGTTTCTGTCTCACATTTTCAATGATTAGGTATGAAGCTTTTGGTAGCAGTAAGAAAAGAACACTTGAGCTCTTTTTCCAAAAGCGATAGTTCAGTCTCTTATTTGCTTAAGTAATTAGCACTAATTTAGATATATACTTTGTACATATCAGTGAGAAAATATTCAATATCTGTTATAGTAAAACAATTAATCAAATGTTAAACGGATTTTCGCTTTTATTAAATATAACTTTCATTTAAATTTGAAAGCCTATTGTTGATGATACTATTTAAAATCCAGAGGGGTGTGTTGCCACTTTTGTGTTTTTTTTCATTCAAGTTTCAACTTCACTTACTTTTTGAATTTTCATTTGGAAATATTCATTTATTCTGTGAAAGGGGAAATACACGATACCAGCTTGCTGCCACCACCAAGTGATTGTACTATCAAGCTCGAGGCATATAACATACCAGCATGCAAATACGATATTTTTTTATATTCTCAAATGAAGTACGCAAATTTCGAAATGAGTAGGCCTGAAATTTCATAATTTTTCTATCATTTTGTTAGCCATTGTTTTTTACAAGCTTTTGATGAAGTTTGTCATCCCGCGGAAATTTCCAGTCGATTTTATTTTTAATTTACAACTGGAATATTGTGAACTTTAGTCTTCCACAAACACGGTTTTGACTCATATAGTGCAAGAAATTTCCAACAAAATACTTTTTACTTAAAAAAACAGCTAATTTACCATTCGCGACACCAGCATGCTGGTACAATCACAAAAATATCAAATCGTTTTTTCTGTCACCCCAGCAGTGGGTACAATCACACCACAAGAACATAGCCGGTCAATCGGTTGGCACCGACATTTGATGGCGCCAGCATGCTGATATCAAGAATGGAACATTTAATACATATACAAACCCTTTTTCATTCAGTTTTACATTAACCAAAGTAAGTCCGAATTTCAAACTTTTTATAAAAATTAGGAGAATTCCACAAAGTTTCATAAAAATTATGAACTTTTTAATCAGAATTGGAGTGCAGCTGAATCTCTCTAAACGAAATAACCCAAAACGCAGCTCTCAAAGAGCACTTTTTGGTTGCGTTTGCATAGCGGTTAAAACTTCCGATCATTTTTTAATTAAATATTAACTTTTGTTTGTACTTATTTTATTTTGAATGATTTATTTATATCCTTGTTTATAAAATGAATATAAAATACACCTCTTTATCAATAAAATGTGATTGCATTAAATAACTGACGTTTTTTAAATCCGTCCAACAATTTGGTTGCTTTTTGAGAGATCCCAATGTAATTAATAAAGTGCAAGTTTGAAGTATAAACTTTGGCATTTTTGTTTTAGCTGACAGTGCCACGCATTTCTTAATTACAAAGTATATCAGACAATTTTTTTTATATAGAGGAAAATGCGTATCACCTTTAGCATATTGCATGCCTAGATTTTTTTTTTGTATTCTGAATAAAAACTTTGTCGCTGACAAGCATTGATATGGGCATAATATATACGTGCACATTGCTCACAGAGTGTTTAGGTGCTATTATTTCATATAAAGGCATAACACAAAGCATATGGATGAGCTTATTTCATGTTTTTCCGCACAAACAACGGGAAGCCACAAGCAAATTTTCGCACCCGCAACTTAGCAGCTTGTGTAACGTTCATGAATTGGCTCGTTTACCATTATTTTACCGTTAACCAACCTACTAACGAATTTGTGCGATTTTACATGCTCCCTTCAACACTTTGCACCTTTTTATGTGAGATCTTAAAATTTTGTTCGGGTGAGTAGAATGTGTGGTTTTGCAGAAAATTATTGCAGTAAGTGGGCCATTAATATGGGTTTCTGCTTACTTATGCTGACATACATATCGCCAGCTTAGAGTGAAAAGTTGCTAAGTCTATTTTTAAAAGATTTATGGGAGCGGAAAAAGCTTGTAACCATTTTCTTCAAGTACTCATATTGCAAAGATTTCAGTACAATATTTTTCGTGATTAAAGCAAAGCAAACATCCAT
>NW_016193688.1:0-3252 GCF_001687245.7 Rhagoletis zephyria | reverse complement strand
AAACAGAATTCGCTAAATTGAGTGTTTCAAGAATTCAAAAGAAATTCTAACTTACAAAATTTAAAAGCAATTCTAATAAAATAAATAAATAAAATACATATAGATACATAACTACATATGTAGCTACGTACACCAAATTGTCAAGAGATGAAATTTCAGGCAGCCCTATGAAAAGTAATTTTTAATAAAATTTTATTTGTCAAAACTGACGTGGGTCTGCAAAAGCATAGCCATAAAACGAAATTAAATTTGTGCAAATTTTTCCAGCAAAAGTTTTATTTTAAATGCGTTTTGTTGTGGAAATTTGTCACATTCATGTTTGTTTCTCTTACTTGGATAGGTTTTTAAGGCAGAATAAGTTGTTCACTAAATCGAAGAACTTAGAAGAATAAATTTTCACAACAAAACGCATTAGAAATAAAACTTTCTGCTGAAAAAATTTGCACAAATTTAATTTCTTTTTGCTATGCTTTTGTAGACCCACGTCAGTTTGGACAAATATATGTAGGTATGTAGGTAATGTCGGCCGCTGTGGTGTAGTGGTAAGCAGTGCGCGCTTCCACTCCACAATGCCTGGGTTCAAACCCTGGTCAAAGCAACATCGCAAAAATATAGAAAAAAGGTTTTTTCTTAACAGCGGTCGTCCCTCGGCAGGCAATGGCAAACCCCCGAGTGTATTTCTGCCATGAAAAACAGCTTCTCATAAAAATACAATCGCCGTTCGGAGTCGGCGTAAAACTGTAGGTCCCTCCGCTTTGTGTGACAACATCAAGGCGCACGCCACAAATCGGAGGAGAAGCTCGGCCAAACACTAACATATGTGTAAGCGCCAATCTATTATTATTATTATTATGTAGGTTAAAGTGGTCCAAAAATGTATGTAACAAAAATAAGGTCGGATTTTTAATGCCGGCACCCACTAGGATTGTTCTATATCGAAAAAAAATTATTTTGAAAAAAAAATAAAAATAGGGAGTGCTCAAAGCGCTCAAAGTTTTCCATGTATTTTATATGGGGGAAAAACAACTTTTCGTAGAAATAGTGTAGAATTCTTGAAAATCAACAGTTTTCGATCAGAAAACTTTTCTTATCTTCAAGGGATTCCCAGTAATAATACGCAATTGTCTCTTTAACCATTTTTTCATAGTAACTATATTTTATAGGTCCTCCAAAACCCCTAGAAAATGCAATGGAAAAATCTTTAATCATAAAAAATGGTTAAATAAACAATTGGTTATTAATACTGGAAGTCTCCTGAAGAGAACCACGGTTTTCCGATTGAAAAATATTGATTTTTAAGAGTTTTATACCATTTCTACGAAAAATGGTTTTTTTCTCCATATAAAATACATGGAAAACTTTGAGCGCTTTGAGCACCCCCTAAATATTTTTTGATTTCAAAATAAAAACAAGGGGTATATTTCGATATAGAACAATCCTAGGGGGTGCCGGCATTAAAATTACAACTTAATTTTTTTGGACCACTCTAATGTAGGTACAATGCATACACCTAAAATAATACTAAATATGAAACACTCAACTCAATATTATATTTTCCCAAGTTGTGAGAATGCAACTAGAGTTTTGCATTGTATAAAGCCATTGCTTTCATTTTACATATGTACGTATACGAAATATTTCTATGATAAAGTTGAGAAAGTTTGTTTATGTATACATAATTGTCTCCACATTTGTTCAGCGAAATTGAGCGCCAAAGCCAATAAACTAATTTTTAATTACAGAGGTTAACATGTGAAGCCTGCTCTGTTTACTCTTACTCTGTGTGCATTCATATAAAATCTGACTGATTTTAAGCGCTTTTTTTCTCAAAGAATAAATACGCTCTTAATGACAGTTGCGACGTGACAAAAGATCCAAAATTTTACTAGATACAGATTTGAGATGTTTGAGTGGGGCAATTTAAATATGGAAATTTTCGACACCGTTGGATTTTTATTTCGTTCAAGTAATCAACAGCTGTATCCTCTTAGCTTATCTTGTTCATTCGGCTGTGTCAAATTAATTGTGAAAACATAAAAAATTAATAAAATAAAACTTGTTTAATTAAAAAAGGAGCAGATTAAGGGATTACACCATCCTGGCTGTGGAAAAAGATGATTAATAAATAAATTGTTTTTATCTGACGGAGACATAAAATTTATACAAAAAAAAAAATGTTTTTATTTTACGTACATATATACTTACTACATGTTTAAAAACAAAAAGAGCAATTTGAAAAACCATAAAATGGCGCAGATATGGATTATCTATGCTCGCCCGCTTTTTAAGATGGTGTTCAAGATTTATCAATCGGACATCTTCTGAACATTAAAAACTTTTTTTCTTAGTTAAGAAGGTCGAGGCATCGATAAATAGGCGAAAAGTTTATTTTTTTTTATTTTATTTTTTTTTTGAAAATGGCAGTGGTTTAAAGAAAACGACATGAATCGGTCCAGTAGATTTTGGAGATGTCGTGTATAACTGTTTGAAAAAGCCGTTTCGGCAAAAACGCTAAAGAAAAAATTGTCCACCTTTCGGCGCCTTTCTACCGCTCCAACTTCAAATTGCTGTAGCTTCTGAAGTACTTTGAATTTCGGAATGGGAAAGCGTTTGAAATATTCTTTAAAAGTATAAAGAATTTTTTGAGTACAAAAAACAATTAAGATTTTTTTTATTTTTTTTTCAAAGTGGTGCAACACTTAAGTAAACATACGATTGCCACTGAGTTAGCTACTGCACTGATTGATCGAACGTCGAGACTAAGAATGCCATGTTGGTAGGCAATGATATTTGCGGGAAGATCTTAAGTGAATAGACGCTGTGAAGCCAACAAAAAAAAAATTACCAATTTAATATTTAATTTGTATAATTTGCCGTTCGTATAAAAGTTCGAAAATTTATACGCACGCAGGCACTTTATGTATTTTGTGTGCATGTGTATGCACTTTTATATATTTATATATGTATATATAAATTAATATATTACACGCAAGCATACATCTAGGCGTAATTTGTTTATTTCCAAGCGCTCATTAATATTTATAGCGAATGATTGTTTTATTTGCATTGCGTAAATGAACATACACAGAAATACGTATGTATGTATGTGCGCTCACTTGTATACATAATACATTGTATTTGCTCTCATGATTGTTATTATACGTATGCATATACATACATACCTATACATACATACACGTGGTTACATTAATTGTTTTCACACGGCTAGCGGTCATGGCTTGCCATTGGGAT
>NW_016193687.1:0-3252 GCF_001687245.7 Rhagoletis zephyria | reverse complement strand
GCCAGCGAAGATCGAAAATCGAATGCAGCTCATAATAAGGGCCTCAGTTGTTTCTAGAAATCAATAATTGTGGCGTCATTTTGTGTTGACCGGTAAAAAAAAGTGTAAACAAAGGAGATTTTTTTCCGGAAAAATTTAGTTAAATAATTGATTAATAAAATAATATGTGCCAAATTATATTGTGAAATAAGAATATAAAATAAAATCTTCAGAATTAGTGGAGAACGCTAGTCCTATGGAAATGCTGACTTCGTGTTCAGGCCTTTTCGTTCGTTAGTTATTAGCAGCGATAGGATTTCAAGGCACTAAAAATTTGAAAACGTCAAAATGAGCTTTGAAAAAAGGTATTTAGTTTTCCATTTTGTTATATACAAACCTGTATGTACAATGTGCACGTTCAATTAAATATTAAAAAAAAAATACATACAGTGGTAAAAAAATTATAGCCGAATCAGTTTTTTCAAATTTTAAGATATTATTTTTATTGTTTTTTAATTTTGGTTACTTTTTTTAATAAAAATATAGTTCATTAACAAAACTCGTGTAAATACAAGTTTGTAACTTTGTACTTTTTGAAGAATTCTAAAAAATCAACCTAATTTTTAGCCATCTGAAACTTGTACTCCATTCTACTAGAATTCAATGGGCTACAAAGCGTAGGGCTTATTTTTTCTTACAAAAGGGACCTTTATGTCATTTAAATTTCCATTTTGGGTATTTAACTAAAGCGCCTTTATGGGCACCTTTAACTTAAAAGTGGCTTTATGAAACCGATCAGTCAAATAAAGTATTCTTTAAACTTTTAAGTATTCTTTAATCTTATTATGAAATCGGCCCTTAGTACAAAGAATTTACGAACGAGAATTCACCCTCAGGGAAAAATATCCAGCAGCAACTTGCAGGGAGAGTAACGAATGATTACACCGTGCGACAGTAAATTTTACACACACAAAAATAAATATATTCTCTCAATCGCAAGCAGAAATTTTCAATCTCTGTATATATACACACACACTTACTTCAAATCCATGCACAAATAAATACATACAATAATTTTTGTCTAAAATACGGCCATGAATTTATATATGTATGTGTATGTAAAAAACTTTCAGATCCTTGGGCAGTGCGGTTAACGATTTTACTCAAAATTATATTTTCAATGGAGCTTAAGCGAAAATTTATTTTTCGTGAAATTTTTTGGATATTGGACGTGGCCCTCCCTCCTATGTCGAATGTGTGTGTCTCGAAAACCACTTCACCAATCTGTACCAAATTTTATATACACATTGCGCGGAAAAAACCACGCCCTCTACAAATATCGCTAACTTTGAATTTTTTGAAATTATGGTTTCTTACTTATAAGGAAAATGAATCACACAAAAATTTATTGTTTCCGCAATGGTTTCCAAACAATTTGATATACAATTCACGTGTTTTCAACATTGAATCACACGGTTCCAGAGATTTTTCCTTATGTATGTATTGGTTAATAATGTAATAAATATAGAGTAATTTATTTCAAAGTCTAAGTAGATGTTAATAAAAATTAATTTAATTGATATAAAAATTTTTTTTATACTAGTTTACATTAATAATTTTTAAATTTCTTTTAAAACCTCTTGTTTTGAAAATTTTAATTTTATCGAAAATGGTTGCGTTGATGAAGCTCTTGATTTGTTATTACATTTTAAAATTAATTTTGTCATTTGGTTTTTAATAAATTTGTTATATTGTTTTAAACAAATAAACAAAGTCGAAGATTAAGTCAATAAATATTCACAAAAGCCGAATGAATATACGAAAGACTTAAGACACAAACTTTCATTGTAGAGAAAATGGAAAAAACTACTACCAACTTTTATTCCCACGTTACCTGTGACAGCAACACAGAAATTTCTACGTGCAGATGAGCGTACGTTGTTTAAAGTTACAATGACAACGCCGATGAAAAAAAAATCCAAATGGTGCAGAATGTACGTAGTGAGATGAGACATGGCACTTGTAACTATTACACTTGTTGCGCAATCGATGACTGTAAATATTACGAACATTGTAATGTTCTTGCAAATTTACTCAGTGTGCAAATTCAATGATAGTGGTAATGTTCTACTTCTTCATTCACATTTCTCCTCTTCAGTGCTGGTGTGCCAGTGAAGCCAGAAAATGGGTCAAGAAAGGTTTGATAAGTTGGTATGCTATTCAGTGACGATATTTAAATATGTATGTACATTAGTTTCTTTCCCCAAATTTTCTGGATAAAACCTTTAAAACTGTCAAAAGGTAAAATTGCTCTCAGAGAAAGAGAGAAAAACCAAATGGTACGCGAACGGTACGGGGAAAACTGGTAAAAGTGCCAAATAAATCGTGCATGCAATTTTTTGTTTGTATAGCAGTTTTTATAATTTTTTATCATTTATCATTATTGAAAGTCGGATTACGATGGATTCAGCAATAGCGCTGAGCATAAGTATAGTACATACATATGTACATAGGTGCATACGTGGGCTTGTTCGAGATGCAATCACAACCAGTGTTGCACGCATTATTAAAGTATCACGTTTGCTGTGAATTTCTAGCAAATTTTTATCAGTGTTGCAGTATTGCCGCTTTCATTGCGTGCGTCGAACAGGCCCCATATCGTTAGTATAGTATGGAAAGGGCGTTGAAATATAAAAAACCGCAACTAACTGGAATTTTTTTTTATGTGATAAAACGATGAGAACTTATGATTCGATGAAATGCTTCACAATCAATCCAAAAAGTGAATTTTGGTTTTTTAGTTAGTTACGGCTTTTTGTATTTCAGCAACGATTTGAGATACGCCCTTTCCATGCTATACTAACGATATGTATATGCACATACATAGGCATGTGCATAATCCATTTATGAAAACCAAAGCCGCCGAAACTTCATATAAAAGGAAAGAAAACGCACATACAAATTTCTTTTTTCAAATAAATTATTTGCTCATGTTATATTTTTCAGTCTTAATCTTTTTTCACAAGCATTTTCTCTTAAACACTAATTAACAATCTACTATCTACTGAAAACTAGACGCTAAAGTACAAAGATCTATTGTTAATCACATTTTTGTTTAATCTACTTCCTNTAACGATATGTATATGCACATACATAGGCATGTGCATAATCCATTTATGAAAACCAAAGCCGCCGAAACTTCATATAAAAGGAAAGAAAACGCACATACAAATTTCTTTTTTCAAATAAATTATTTGCTCATGTTATATTTTT
>NW_016193686.1:0-3252 GCF_001687245.7 Rhagoletis zephyria | reverse complement strand
GAAGAGATTGCTTCCGCAAAGCAGCATCATTTGAATGTAAAATGAAAGCTTCAACTAGTGTCTTTATTTTGAACTAACGCTTCTAAAGGCACACGTATGCAGCTTTCTAAGTGTGCGCTTGTTATTAAGGCAACAACCTCCTTTCAATTAAAATGCCTGCCTAATTAGTGAGGGCAAGAAAATTCGGACAATAAATTTCGTATTTCAAGGAGCAAAGGTGAAGGCTTAATCCATATTCGACCCCCTCCCCTTCCGCCCCCTCCTTCGAGAATATAGTCGGACTCATGAAGTGCAGCTCTAGTAGAGAGCATTTACCGTACTGCCACTATGTATGTATGTATGTATGTATGTATGTATGTAGACAAAACGACTCAACGACATTTGCTGCAGCAGAACTTTTTGCAAACATTTCACATTTTCTTAAATGCAATCTATTTTCTGACCGAAAAGTCAAATGAGCTAAGAATTTATTTTTGCATTCAAACTTAGTGAACATTGAATTCTGAAAATTGAAATCACACACACACATACACACACACATACTTACATACCAAAGCCAAAAGAGAAAACCTTGCTAAAATGTAGCGAAAATGCACTTCCTTTCAATTCATGTCGAAATGAATGAAGCAACGGCTGGCGCTGCCTAGCAGCCTGACTGGCTAAATGGCTGACTGGTTGGCTGGTTGGCTGGCTGACTGGCTGACTAGTTGCTTGGTTGGTTGGTTCGTTGCTTGCTTGCCTGACATTATGGCCACCGCACAACAATAACATTTTCACTTTATGTCAGCTCATCTGTTGGCAAAAGCAACAATAACACACAAAAGCATACAAAAATATGATTGCAATGCAACTGCCAAAGTTTCTTTGTTACCCTCTCTGCCAGCATAGCGCAGCACAAACACCCATACGGATGGGGGGGCGGGATACGCGCTCACTCGCTTTCCAGCCCGCTGGCACCCCCAAAAAGCTGGTTGCAGCGACGATGCTGATGTGCTTCCTGTTTTGCTGTAGTGCATTCATTACATTCTCCCAGTGACTTTCGAGCAATTCAATTGATGCTCCTCAGCTGCATAGCTGTGTGGCGGCACTGCCGTTTGTCTGCGTTGCTCAATTCCAAATTTATTTGCCCTCTACAAAACAATTCGCCTCGCTAGTGGCAGTGGTAGTGGCAGTCGCAGCAGCAAGGCAAGAAGATTCTCAGAAAGTTTTGCAATTTTTCGAATTGGCATTTAATGTTTGACATTTGTAGATTCTCTGCAATGACATTGTGCACACTGCTCGACTTCCTTTTCATTGCTCGGTGCACTGTACTTTGTTGCCGGCACAATTAGAACAGCACTGTGTTTCATTCAAGTTGAGTTCAAGCTGACTTTGGTTGATTTCGTGCGGTGTGCAACTGTTAAAGTTTCAAATTCACTAAAATTGTGCAATTAAGACTACTTCAGGGTCTGCAGATAAATTGTTAAGTTATTTGTATGTATGTATGTAAGTATTTGAAAGGAAAAAAAAAATCTTTTTATTTTATGATTAAAGGAGTCATTTAACAAAGCCGTTTTTACTGCACTGAAACGCAAACTATTTACATTTTGATTTCTTAAAAAATAACAATAAAATCAATGCAAAAATAATATACATATAATTAGGATGATAATTCAATTAAAAAAAATTAAAAATGAACATAATTAATGAAACACTAGCGGAAATATTATGACGCTAATATAATCAATTAAAAATGCGAGTTTTTGTCGCTAATATTTTTTTTTTTTTAGTTGAAAGCTGCAATTCCAAAACAAAAACGCATTAAATGCCTGCACATAATTAATAGTGATGTTTTCATTTTTTTCGCTCCTTTTTTCTGCATTAAAGTGAAATTAAAATATTCGCACAGCATTTTAATAAACTTTGACACATTAGTGAAATACCAAAAGGCTAATGTTTGCGCATAATTTAACGATTTTATTTATTTTTTTCTTTTATTTTGCTTTTAATTTATTTTATTGATAGAAACGCAAAAAAAACAACATTGATAATAATAAGTCATTACACTTACAACCAGTTTTTTGAAAGCAATTCAAAGCAAAGCAAAGTGAATTTTTTTTCTTCATTTTTAATTCAAAATCAAAACTGACTGAAAGAAAAAATTATGTTTCACTTAAAATTCCGGCAAAGCCGGCAGTTAATGTTGTCTTTTAAATTAACTCTGATTAAATAGTTATATGTTTGGTTTTTGTTATTTGTATTAAATTAACATAATAAAAAGAAATAATTAAATTGGTTTTTAGCTGATATTCATATTAGATCTGAAAAATTCGTTTTTTAAGGCAACTTTTACACAAATAAAATATTCAGAATAAATTTTTAGGGGTAAAAGTTTATAAATATTAAAAAAGATAATAATGTTTTTTGAATTATAAAATTTTTTGCCTAAAAGTCGTTAAAATAAATTCTATTCAGGGTTGATACATTACCCTTAAAAATTGTTTATTTCCAAACTCGAATTTCGTAAAACGGAGCTTAACTGATTTTTTGGAGATTCTCATAAAAGAAAATGTGATCGAGAAAATTTAGATCGAGCTTCAGAAATGCTAATCTGGCAACACTACATTCGTACATTTCTTCGAAAACGAAAATGCGATTTTAAGATAAAAGATAAAAGATTAAAAGATTTTTGAGATAAAAAGACTATGCACGTTTTGAGTGTGTGTGTGTGTGTGTTTTTTTAGGTGACATTCTATGTTTACAAAGTTGGACCGCACTTACTTGATTTTAGAGTAATTTCGCTTTTTTATATAAATAGCACTGTTGTGTTGCATGTGTTGGCATGATTTGTTTTTAGAAATTATGTTGTTCTTTCGAATTCGTCGATTTGGCGTGCACTTTGATAAACAAATTTTGTAGTTACTTCAGCTTGAAAGCGAAGTTATTCAGGTCAAATCCTAAGTGTATGGAAGTTGCTACTCCGCATACCCATAACCATCAACTTTCTCGAATAATTTGTATGACATATTTTGGCCATACACAGATAATGACCTAAAATTTGTATCTTATTTTTTTTTACTCAAGCTTTTAGCTCAGCTTTCCCGCTGCCTTTTTTCAATTTCCCGCTCGCTAAATTTATGATAATTTAACAATACAAAAAAACATAAGACGAAGTTCACGCAACATACTCCGCGGTTTCAGAAATGCTTTCAATGCATAAACAAAAAAACAAGTAAACAAAATCACCGCCGTCACAAAACAAATGATGTTCAC
>NW_016193685.1:0-3252 GCF_001687245.7 Rhagoletis zephyria | reverse complement strand
AAGAGGTTAGGAAAATAACTACATATTCAATGAAATACTAAATAGTTGAAAAAAAAGAAACAGGCAAGCATCTTAAGTGAAAATAGATTTCAGTTGCTTACAAAGGCGAGCAGCGTAATGCAATCTTAATTTTTAACAACTAATGTGCATCCAAAAATGCATGTGGAAAAAGAGAGCTGGTTTTATGAGGTTGTACTACAATACTAGACTACCAAAGATTATAATTCGCCGTTTAATTTCAGCATACTTATACCAATTGTACTAGACACGGAGAGAATCTCTATGATATCTGGAGAAAAATTCCAATTACATTTTTACAAATAAAATGTATCGATTTGTTTTTCCTAATGCGCTTCGGTATGTTATCATTTCATAGAAACTTTCTGTCGAGAATTACTCTTAACTATTTACTTGGTCTTGTTTTAAACCAATCTGAGCGAGAGTTGTTGTAAATTGAGACCAACTAGAGTCCTGTTTATCATGTCGGCTGTCTTAACTTAGACATCTCGTTTCGGGAGTAGGTGTCTAGAAGGCTCCGCAGTTTCGGCCATGCTACTAGGGTGTATTTTTTTAATTTTAAGTAATTTCTTAACTAAGGTAACGAAGAATGAAGAACCGATTTCGTATTATAGAAGTATTTATCAGCATGATATCGAGCCAAAAATTAGGGCTTGGAGTCCTATCCGGTTTTTCTTGACTATCCGGATAATCCGCATTTTCGAGTATTCGTATATCTCATTAAAAATCCAAATATCCGGAGTACACGACATTAATCGCAAATTCAAATAAAAAAATGCACAGATAATAACCGAATATCCCAATTTTCGAATGCACAATTTTACAAGAAATTAGGATTTCTCAAATCGGTGGATGCAGTAATAGAACATTTTTATGAATCCGTTCAAAAACTGTTTAGAAAACCTGGAAACTCAAATAAACGGAAATATACCGGATATTCGGATAACAAAATGGTGAGATATTAATTGGATATCCGGATAAACAGATTTTATCCGTATACACCTATATCCGAACGGATATCCAGATATACGAAAAGTTGCAGCCCTAATAGAAATGTTTAATTATTCGACGATCGATGTTCGAATATAAGTTATCGATTCTTTTGCATAATTATCAATAAGTTTATTGCTGCTCTTAATTTTATATGAATAGAAATAATTCAAAATTTGTATGTTACAAAGAATCCCTAACGAAAACTTTTTGGTGGATGTCGATAGAGTCAGAAACGTTGTAATTAATGCTGCTAAAAATAGGGTTATCACAACTTTTTCGTTTTGTTTTATTTAAATTTGTATTCACTGCCTTTCAGACACCATTATCGAATTCGATTTTGTTAAATCACTTAATACCTATGTATGACCTTTGCTTGCCCGTGTACTTACTAACATAATTGTCAATTTATTTTTAAGTACTAAAAATATCAAATCAGCCGCTTCTTACAAATTTTTACATCCGCCAACGCTAACTTTTGAAACTACTTATCAACCAATACTTAATTTCGTAGTAACACCAGCGGAGTCCAGCAAGCAGTGACGGAAATTGTTAAGTATTTTCAAGTCAGCCTCACAAATCCGATATCAATAAATGTAACTCCGCCGATTCGTAAGAAAATGTATATGTATGTACATATGTATCCAAGTACTATCAACTAAATACTGCACTCAAACTCCACACCATAAGCGCATGCAAACACTATTACTCACAGCTGTATGGCAGCAGAAGTAATTCTAGCATCCTCCAGAGGCATCATCAACTTGCTGCCAACATCGTTAACGCCACTATTTCCATGACTGTCACTCCACTCACAAAGCAAAGGCGTCATTTACAGCACCGGCTGCCGCAGTAAAACAGACAAGGCTTACATGCAACATATGCTGCGTGACTTCAGTAGCTCAAAATTGTGTCTAAGCCAACAACAAGTAAGTGGTATACACATATTTACTACGCACAGAGCCATCAGAAGCACTAAGTACTTACATACATATGTATGCTGAGAGTGGCTCGCTTAAATATATTTGAGCCAGCCAGTGACAAAGCTGTTAAAGGAAATGCAAGCGCCATGTCGGCTATATTAAGTAATAATGAAAGCTTTGTAGTTGAAATTTTGTTCTTTTTCTTGATTTCTGCGTTGTTTGCACCATCCTCATTTTCATTATGTACGTCACTCATACGCAGAGTTGTACGTTGTCGTTGGCAGCTTAAGTTACACTTGGACGCTAAATATTGCAGCTATCATTGTTATGTAACTTTGGTTGCTAGTGTACTATCGTTGATATCGTCGTTGTGCTGTTGGATGTTACTTATTGTCATGTCTGCTAGTAAGCAAAATATTCTTAGCGAAAATGTGTATATTGCCTGAGAAATATTTGATGTTATCCTCCAGTTGCTCCGAATTTCTGCCAGGACTAATTCAAAATATAGGTTTGCCAAAAAAAAGAAACAGCTGATTGGTTACTTAGTAAGGCATATCTTTAAAGATGGTTATATTTCTCTGGTATCTGTATTATTAATGGAATTAAGCTCATAAAAAATTCGCTAGTAAATACTATTAGATTTCCTATCCTTGGCGATACTTTTTAAGAAAGTAAAAGACTTTTCGAATATATCGGGTCATCGAAGTTTATAGGTCTTTCTATGTTTATTCAGTTACCGAAATGTGTCCAGTTAATCAAATTAATCAATGTTTATTGAGTTATCGATATTTATAGACACAGAAATTTAGTTGCCGAAAGTTACAGATAGCTATAGTTGTAGTTATCACTATTTAAAATTTTCTGTAGCAAGGGATCGATACTGAGTTTTCGAAATTTGTCAATAGATATAAAAATCTATTCAAGTTATCGAAATTTATAGTTATTTAATATTTATCGATATATGTATATCAAGATATGTAAATTTTTTGGTTATCAAAATTTATCGAGTCTTAGAAACGCGTAGTTATCAAAATTTGTAGATAGGTATATAAATATTCAAGTTGTCGAATTCTATCGAGCTACCGGAATTTGGTGTTTTGGAAATTAATCGAGCTATCGATATGTATCGAATTAACAAAATTTTTTCCAAAAACTAGACGTCAACAAAATCGATTGTGGTCAGAGGTTCTGGGGCCTGAAAATAAGAATCGAAACATGCTTTTGTCTCGATTTTCACCCATCAGCTTGGGCAGAGTATTTTTGAAACCATTACAGAAGCTGGGTCAAGTTGATCGCTTCGGACACGTGTTGTGATGGCAGC
>NW_016193684.1:0-3253 GCF_001687245.7 Rhagoletis zephyria | reverse complement strand
ATCTTACCTGGCTTATATGCACATCAGTTGCCTGTAAAAAAAGGCAAAGCCGTTTTTTTTATTTTGCTGTTGTTGTCGTACTCATTCACTGCAGCACTTCGCGCTATTGGCATTACAGCTACTACAGCTGTCGCGTGCTTAATTAAAAACAGTTAAAAATGTGAAAGCCAACAACAAAAAGGCGCTGGCTCTGGATGCGTGGGAAAATTGCAACTATGCTGAGGGAGTATCAGCAGCGACATCGTGGGACTGCATAAGCATATACACAAACATAAGTGAAGCAAAGTAAAAATGAATTTTAAATATTCCTGCATTTTCTATCCCCTACTTGCAGTGTGTGTCATGCAGCAAAGTAAAGGGGCTGCTGGCGCTTTGTAGATACGTAGTGCTCTTTTGAAATTTTTTATTTTTTTTTATTTTTTTTATTTACCTTCACTGCTCTCCGTGCAATATATGCACGTATGCAAGTAGTGCAGTGCGTTTTGAGCCACGCAAAATACGGGCAACGTAAAATTGAATGTAAACATTTGTATTGCGGCTGCTATAATAAAATTCTTAACTTATTTGCAGTGGCATGTCAATGGGGATATGGTTTTAATGAAATTCCGCAATCTGTTAAAGATTCCAAAATGGGGATCGCATGAGAATTGGCTCAATTTACTACGTACAATAAACTGTTTTGAGTAGATTACGGTAAATGGGGGTGATAAGTGTGCCACTTTGCAATTTGTGCGCAGGAACACTTATGTATGTGAGTAGCTTGGCTGAGGTTTATTATCTGCGAGCAGGGAGTAATTTGGAGTGTAAAGATTATGATTTCACTTTAGAAATTTTGAGATTACTGAGTTTGTTACTACGTCAAGAATGTGTTCTGCACTAAATATGTAGCTGCAGGTTGGTTGCAAGTAGTGGTCGAGTAGCGAGTCGGCATGCTCGCGGTCCTAGGCATAGCTCATCGGGTGGGGTGGGTCTTTCGCTCTCGCCTTACTAGCGCTACCTTAACAAAAAAGTTGAAGTTCACATGATGCGCTAAGAAAGAGGGAAATATTGTTAATTAAGAGCCTACTTGCAGGCTACATTCTAATAGGGTGACACGCGAACGGCTGAAGGTGACTTTTGTTGCCTTACATTTTTGGGAATGAAATTTTTCAACGACCTAAATGCATTTCATGGCATCCCAAATAGTTCACAGTATTTTTTAGTAGAGTAGATGTAATGAATACCACTAAATATATAATATTTTATTAGAAGTTTACACAAATTACTCACTTTCACAATTAAAAGTTGTTTAAAGAGTAAAGAAAATCAACTACAATACTTTTGAGTTTCAGTAAGATTATAAAATGAACACTGCCGCACGCCACAGCAGAATGTAGGACATACAAAAACTTTTTGAGTTAGTGCTTTTTGGATATGTATCCTTTATGTTAATAAATTACGCTTTTCTGGAATTTTGGGAATGAATTTCGTCCACCTAGTTTGTTCCACATACTGTGCGGTTAGAGGTGGTGCACTACCATGCCCGAAGTTCGATCCCTGGCCTAAGCAACAGAAACAAAATTCCAAGAGCGGTCGGGCTTCAGCAGGCAATGGCAAACCTCTGAGTGTATTTCTGCCATGAAAAAAACTTCTCATTAAAATCATTTGTCATTCAGTGGTGGCGTAAAACCTTAGGTCCCTCCATTTTGAGTGACAACTTCAAGACGCACACCACAAGTCGGAGGAGAAGATCCGCAGCAGCAAAATTAATCCACTGCTCAGCTTCGTTGACTTTTCGAAATGTTTAAAAGAATAAGATCAGTTTTCGAAATTATTTGCGTAAATAATAATAAATATTTTTTAAAGCATGGGCAATTTTATTTAAAGTTCCAAATTAACTTTCCCATACCCTTAGGAAAAAGTCGCTTTCGTGGTTTAGTATAGGTCGATATTTTTATTCTCAGGCAAGATTAAGTTCGCAAGAGGATCAAGCATTTACTGGCTTAGTTTTTATAAAATTACAACTTTTACTTGATTTATTAAATAAATTTTCGTATTTCCATTTTTCAGGTGTTGCCCATATAACATCAGAACTCAATGCTGATTGCAACATTATTGATGTTAATCAGGTGAGTAAAAGCATTATAAAGCTAATTCATTCACCATTTGCACACTAATCATAGTACATACTTGAATGCATTATTTATCTGCAAAAATAAAACAAAATTGTATAACAATATTCTATTATGGTTTTATGCTTTTGTAACCATATTTGAGATTTATAAACTTAAATACTACAACAGCCCACAATTTGTCCTCAATAAATTTTCTATTAAGTAACTCCATATAAGTACCACAATTCAATATTCGAAACATTTGTATTTACTTGAACATAAATATTTTGCAATTTTCTGCCAAGAAGTGACATGTAATTTATGTTCTTCCACAAATACACACAATGACCACAAATTTCAGAAGAAAATGTTTGTACGAAATACAATCAAATTCCCAGAAATGTTTTCCAAGTTTAACAGTAAAAAAAATTAAACAATGCCAAAAGTACCAAAAACGAAAGTCCGAAATAAATCAAAGAAAAGCCAGAGGCTAGCGGTCAAATCAATGAAGACCTTCGGGAAGATGTGTTATTATTTTTCGATTTTTTCTCTTGTTTGCGTGTAGCAGCGGCCAGTGAATAACGGTTTCCCCCAGCAATACACTGGCCTTGCTTGTTGAGTGAGGTTAAGCTTACGGTAGGAGGAACACTGCGCAGAGTAAGACGGTGTACAATATTTCCAAGGAATTGAAGTTCGTAAGTTTTTTATTTAGAATTTCTCACAAATTCAGCAACTAAGCGGGAAAAAATAAGAGAGTAATGTTTTCGTGACTTAGTTATGTTAGCGATGCGAGTCATTTTCGGTCAATTCTTTACTACCTTGGATCTTATCCGTTTAAATTTGAGCTTCGAAAAAACAGCGCTGAGTTTTCATCAGTCAGAACCCGCACCAAACCGAGAGTTGTGGCTTAATGAGCTGGAAAAGTTTCCTACACTGCCCACCGTTCGCTGCACCGTCTAAAAACCCAGTTGTTCACAAGAAGTCCGAAGATTTTCATAAGTACCCCAACTAATTTCCTTTCATTGCTGGTGGTTCTTCGCCCCAGCGATTTCCTGCAATGTCGCTGTGCCCCGGATCCCATAAATCAGTCTGATGCAATAGAGAGAGAGAGATCAGCAGCCGGATTACAACATTTGCTATGGCTAGTTTTGATCGCCAAC
>NW_016193683.1:0-3253 GCF_001687245.7 Rhagoletis zephyria | reverse complement strand
CATACAAATACGTTATGAGCATAATAATACGCGAAGACTTTTTTGTTAACGTTGTCTGATCTTCACCGTTCGTTGGATTTTCAAAAGTGTTGGGTGGTTTTATTTTTTTTAGGTTTTCAAAAGGAGCTGCCATTTGTTAAAAAATTAAATTCAAATTACTTAATAATTAATGTCAAAGATATTTAAAATTGTGTTGGCCTCTATATGTGCAATAAGGTTTTATTTCTCGAAAAAAGATTGTTCAAATCATTTAAAAAATTTAATAACTTAATCCAATATGGGTTCCAAGCGAAATGTTGTTGGAACGAATTTATTTCTTAACTTAATTTTAAAGGGTCACCATTTAGGTGTCAGACGAAAAAGATTTAAAAAGTATAAGTTTGAAAATATTTTGGGGAGGCTTGCCATTTTTTTGAAAAGTCCAATTTAACTTATAAAATATTAAGATATCGGTTTCAAACGAAAAAGTATTAAATATATTTTTTAAGAGGGTTGCCAACTGTGGAATTATTAAATTAAAATTATTAAATAAGCAAAATGTAAAGATGGGTTCCAATCGAAATGAGTTTGAGATGATTTATTTGCCCAGGTATATTTAGAAGAGTTGCCACATATTTAACAAATCAAATTCAATTTGAATTCTGGCAATTAAGTGATTGCGATATGTATCAGGCTATTGGTCAAATGAAAGAGGTTTAAGAAGGTTTTTAGTTTGAAAATATTTTGAGGAGGGATGGCGCCTGTTTGAAAATTCGAATTTAAACAAGCGAAAGAGTTGTAAGAATTCTCCATTTGAACATTTACAATATTTCCGAGGAATTTGAAGAAAGTTGCCAGACGTCTAAAAAGTTAAATGCGAATTATTTAATAAATTAAATGAATTATTAAGTGATATTTATCAACCGAAATAGGTTCGGAAAGGCTTAATTTCAACACCTTATTAAGGAGAGTTGCCACGTGTTGGAAAAATCAAATTCAACTTTATTTATCAGTTAATAGAAATAAGTATCCCAATTTCAGATGAAAGGGATTTAAAAAGATTTTAGTTTGAAAGTACTCTTAATGAGAGTAATAACTTTTTCTAGGGCTTTTCCCTTTTATGGTCTTTTCACATCAATTTACATGTACAAAAAGCAGTCCGGTAAATTTAAATTTTGCAAGAACCCATTGCTAGATAACTGATCGTATTATGATCACAAGCCACGAGGCAACAATCCAAATAAACAAAAGATTTTAGGAAACCAAAACTAACTGGCATGCTCACTCATATTCTTTTTTTTTTTGTTGACGAATTTGCATTTCTTCATAAATTTCAATAGCTTATGGAGTCAATGCCACGCATTCTTGGTAGCTTTCCTGTAATACAGCCCTTATTGTCAGACACGGACAAACCATAGCCTCTTCACCATATAGTAGTGAGAAAGTATTTATGTCAGCGTGTAGTTGTAATAACCCGGCGGATAGCAAGCTTTCTCTCTCTACCTCCTTGCTTTTTGCAGCTTCATTTTGTCAGGAAGTTATGTTTAATTAACGTGCTTTCAATGCTGTGACTTTGTTTTCGTTGGCGTTGAGCTGCAAATTAATGGCAACACGCTTGTAAATAAAAGGGGCATATTTCATGAGTCACCAAACATGCACACATACATACTTAACAAAGGAAAAAGTCGCGAGGAGTAAGTGCGCTTCATCAAGAGTGCAGGGAGTAAATGTATGAATTTTCAGACTGGTTAATTGGAGAGATTTTATATATACATATTTATGTATGTAAATATTTCTATACCGAGCTAGTTGTGAAGTTCTTTGAGGATATGTGTCCTTTGGCATACTTCAAGGTGTATTTTAATTCAGAAAATATTTCGAACTCGTTTTTTCAATTCCCTGCGAATCGCATATTTGTACGAGAACTATTATGCGGCGACCATAAATAACGGCAAACATATACAAAATTCCCTGTCGTTTAAAGAATAGAGGGAATGCCGCATTATACTAAAGCCAGTTATCCGACATAAACTGCTATTCCATAGGAGCACAGATATTTTTGAGATTAGAAATCAGAAATGTTTTCGTGACGTTTTCTAGCAGATAAATGAATCAATTTTTGCCATTGTAGAATATTTTATCCTCTAGACTATCTACATAGCTTTTATTATTTTGATCTTTCTATTTTTGCATAAAACTACAAACTTGCTCCTTACTTACAAATATTTTTTAGCAGGAAACAAGCGGATATTTTTGCTTTACATTTTTAAACATTAATAATTTTTTTTTCAAGATCTTTTCAGAATGGTGTTGGCACTTTTGGGGGTTTTTTGAATATACTGTTTTTTTTTTGAATTTGTTTTGCGCTTTTCATAAATATTTGTGTGCAACATTATGTCAAATTCTTAACTAAAAAACCAAAAACCAAAAAAAAAATTCACCGGCTATTTTACCGACAACAAACATATTTTGGCTAAATTCACGCTTAAACGTGAGCTGAACTTTATTGAAAATATAATACAATAAAAATTATTTTCTCAAACAGTTGGCTACACTCTCCTTAAACATTTTGGAAGTAAAATTTGATTTAACTTATGAATTAGCTTGAATTTAAGCACTAAACAAGTGGCAACAATTTTCAAAAAAAAATCGAATACAAGCTCTCTAAAACTATTGTTTGACACCCGTATTATAAAATTTTGTTTAAATTATAGGAACAAATAAATTTTACTTTTTATATAGGTTATGTTAGGTTAAGGTGCCAGACCCGCAAAGGGGACTCACTTGGACATTTCAATATCCATTGTGATACCACATCCTTTTTATATAAAAATTTTCCAAGAAAAAGTTCGAATTAAACATTTCTTAAACTCTTGGTTGACACCCATATTATTGAATTTAATTTACCTTTTAAAAACATAGAAATAAACTTTTTTTAATCATTTTCGTTTGCAGCCTATAATATACAATTTAATAAATTTATAAAATTGATATTGCTTTTTTGAACAGGAGACAACCCTATCAAAAAAAAAAGATCTGAGTAGAGCTTAGTGAGAAAAGTTACTCATACGCCATGTAGTCCTAATTCCATAAAGTATCATAATAATGTACCATTCAGCATGGCATCGGTCGGTAACAAGAGCGACTTAAGTAAATTTAAATATATTTTTATTTATTCTATGAATTTACTTTAAGCGTTTTATGCACATACATATATATATATGTAACTATGTAAATATGTGAGTACTCGTGCATACCAAGTAAAAAAGAAAAT
>NW_016193682.1:0-3253 GCF_001687245.7 Rhagoletis zephyria | reverse complement strand
AGGCTTACAGCCAGAAATATTTTTTTAGAGTTGCCACCTGTTTGAAATTTTACATTTAATTTAATTTATAAGATAAATTGAATATTGCAATATGGGGATCAAACTGAAAGGGTTTAGGAAATTATACTGCCGAAAATATTTTTAGGGAGGGCTGCCACCTGTTTGAAAAATTTTATTGAATTAAATGATAAAATAAATGAAATCTAAATCTACATCTAGATATCTATATCTATACATATAATAAAATTGTAACAGGTCGATGTCTGTACATTATAGATATTAAAGAAAAATTAATGTGTGGGGTCTTTATTAGAGCAGCAGAAGCCAAATCAACCAATTTTAGAATTTTTGTCTGTCTGTCTGCCTGTATGTTTGTTCGCGCATCACTCGAAAACGAATGCATGGATTTCAATGCGGTTTTCACCGATGTATTGCTAGAGGTCTAACTTAAAATATAGGAAGAAAAAAATTAGATAGCTGCCACCTTTTTGAAAATTGGAGTTTAAGTAAATTGATAAGAAAAAATGAATATTGCAATATGGGCGTCAAAAGAAAGAGGCTGAAGAAGGCTTACAGCCAAAAATACTTTTTTAGAGTTGCCACCTGTTTGAAAATGTACATTTAATTTAATTTATAAGATAAATTGAATATTGCAATATGGGGATCAAACTGAAAGGGGTTAGGAAATTATATTGCCGAAAATATTTTTAGGGATGGCTGCCACCTCTTCATTCTCTTTCTTTTGACGCCCATATTGCAATATTCATTTTTTCAAATAAATTTACTTAAACTCCAATTTTCACACAGGTGGCAACTCTCTAATTTTTTTTCTTCCTAAATTTTAATTTAGACCTCTAGCAATACATCGGTGAAAACTGCATTCAAATCCATGCATTCGTTTTCGAGTGATGCGCGAACAAACATACAGACAGACAGACAGACAGACAGACAGACAGACNCCACATTAATTTTTCTTTAATATCTATAATGTACAGACATCGACCTGTTACAATTTTATTATATGTATAGATAATCAAAAAAATAGACAATACTGATGAAAGCGATAATGGAGAAAACGACAAAGACTAGTACTTACTTCCTAAAAGTCTTCAAATAAAATAGATTTTATAATTCCAATGGAACAAGAGTACCGATTTCTTTTGTATCGGCAGTGATGCAGTCTAATGTACAAATATACGTATATACTCTTGCGAACAAGAGACACGCGCTTACCCTACCTTTATTATACGATATTGAATGCAATAAATAGTTAATTAATTTTTAATTCATTATGGAATACTTGGAAACGAATTTTTAGAATTTTTTGCTAACAAATAACTTTGTATACATACATATAACCGAAGCGTAGGCGCGGATTGGAACGTAGGCCATTCCAACCGCGAAAGCGGTGTGCCATAAGTCTAACATAACCAATCGTACACCGAAATTTGGGCACAATGGAGCAGATCAACGTAAGAGCTACGATAGTCGCGTACCTCTGGATATCTTAGATATCAAGGTGGGTAAGTAGTCAACATGGGGAAGTGGATTTCCACCAAATATTTACGAGGCATGGCTGCTTCAAATTATATTTATTTGAACCCATTTGAGCATAATAACCATCACAAGCGATAGTACTGAAGACGCTTAACACCTTTTGATTGTTTGTCCGCAGTTTTGCAATCGAATGTGTGACTTGCGCATGAAGGTGGGGTGGCCACTTGCAGTTAATAACCTTGTAGATGCTATGCTTGAGTCGGAAGAAAATTGGTTCGTTGTTAGCAATTTGGCAAACACAATTTGAACATAAATGCGTATAGGGGAACAACTCCGCAGTTTTTCAGAGAAAGATAATAGGCCGTTCCCCCTCCACGAAGTAATACCTTACGGTAGTTCCACGGTGGAAGGGAAACGGAAGCGTTTTTATTGCGGTGAGCTGAAAGGCAAGTCCCACACTTTTCGGCTTTCAATGCTTTGTACCACCTCTACAAAAAGAAAAAACGTACATACGATGCTTTCATTGATATACATACATATCTATCTGATAAACTTGTCTATGTTGATACTTAGGTAATTCGAAAGGTATCGTAGGTTTCGCCGTAAAGTTTTTAACTGTTAAATAAATGTACAAAATTAAATTCAGTTAATTGATAAGTTAATTAAAGCATATGACTCTCAAATGAAAGGAGTTCAAGAAATTAATATTACGAAAATATTTTTAAAGATTCAGAAAGTTGAAATAGATTTAGTTAACAAATTAAATTAAATATTTTTAGATGGATATCAAAAGAGCAAGACTTAAACCTGCTTTATTTCGCACAATTTTTTTAAGGGAGTTGCCACTTGTTTAGAGCCTGGAAATTTATCTACTTAGCAAGTTAAACAAAATATTTCAATGTGAATGTCAAAGTTAGAGGTTTTTTTTTATATATTTTTTTTTTTAACTTTGAGGGGAGTTGCCACTTGTTTAGAAAGTTGAACTTAACAAAACAGCAAACACAAACCAAATTATAGCTTCCAAAATATTGGAAATAAATATTTTTTGGGACGAATATTTTTTTTGAGAACAAGTAATAGTTTTTATTTACTTTAGTTTTAATGTTTCTTTGACAAAAAGTATTAGTTCAACATAAAAAGAAAACTTTTGGAAAAAAATATTTTTTTTTTTTTTTAATTTTGACAAATAACTTTTTCGAAAACAAATTTTTTAAAAGAAACCAAGGTTTTAAGAAAAAAACATGTCTTAGGGAAAAAATATGATAACCAGTATAAAAAAAACGTGCCAAGCGTTGCAAAAATTTTAGTTTTTTGTAGAACCAATTTATTTTTTGTAGAAACAATTAAACAATTGCTTAATATAGGTTTGGATATATATAAAGAATTTAGAAAAAAATATTTTATACTAACAAATTTTTTTTAGAAAAAAATTGGTAGACATTAGATCTAATTTTATAAGAAAAAATATATTTCTTTTACATTGTAATTGGTTTTTGTATTGTCATCAATGTGTGGTAAACAATTATCAAAACGGCAACGCTGGTCGAAACACGTTTATTATATGTATATATTTGCATATGCGAGTGAGGTTGGTGTTTGGCAGATGAAAGATTTTTAATTGGTGTAAATGTTGCTCTTTAAATCAAGCCAAATTATTTTCACCTACAAAATTGTGTTTAACAATCAACTTTTTTAATAAATATCTATGTATATAAAAATATCCACAAAAGTACAAATGTATAAACGGCTGTTAAGA
>NW_016193681.1:0-3253 GCF_001687245.7 Rhagoletis zephyria | reverse complement strand
AGTTACTCTCAGCTCGATTGGCGCAATCTTGTATTCTATCATTCTTGCCGTAAGTTGAGCTTGGCCACAACGATTGATGGAAAACTGACCTGGGCGGCGCTAATTACAGGCCTATTCTGCTTGTAACCAAACATTTTGTAACACATTTTTTGCACTATGTTGCAACCGCAATTCTATTTACCTTGGTAACGTTTTAATTTATTCTGTAATTCAGCTATGGAGTTTTGTTGAAATTCTGGTGTTGCATATTTCACGGGGCAATATTTTGTTGCCTGCTCATGAGATGGTAACAAAATTTACCGGTTACAAGAGTGTGGAGAATCCGAAAAGGGTTTAAAAATTGACAGTAACTTTACTAACCGGTAACAAAATTTTTGTTACCAACGCAGAATAGGCCTGTTAGTGTAGTTACAACTACAACGACCTTCTCTGAGTGCCATCTGGCCTGGTAAGTCCACCATTGACTAGATTTAACAGCACATCAAATCCCTGAGGAGACACTCGATATACAAATCGGCACACACAACCTGGTTGTCGATTTTAAAGCCACTCTTGGGTTCTGTAGGCAATTGGATAGCGTATCCCTTTCGTGACGAACATTAATTACGCTCTACAATTCTTTCGTAATGACCCTTTGTTCTATATGGCGCAGAAACATGAAAAAAGCGAGAAGGCCTTCCGGGGTTTCGAGAAAATTACTCTACGTGAGGCTTGGCCATGTGTTGTGCGCATGGATAACGATACTCAGGTGAAAAGATCCTTCGAATGGGCACCCGTCGGTGGACACCAAATAAGCTAGCAGCATCAACACCTATAGCTTGTAGATGGAGAAAGGTACCAGTAAAATACTCTTTACGGAATGCAGATCAAATACTCACACCGTTTGCTTGATGTCTACAGAGTCTTACAAATAGAAATATTTTTGTAAATAAGGAACCTTTTTAACAGGAAACATCACTTTATTCGTTGAGAGCGGGACTAAGAGTGCTACCACAATGGAACTGTGGTCTGAATGCAGAGAAATGTTCTTCCATTCGGAACTCACAGACTCGTTCATAATAGATAAATACACAAAGCGCATTCAAAAATTCGAACCCAATTTTTTTTTTCGCGTAACGATCAAAGTCATTGCACCTGAACAAATAAAAACCGTAATACTCTCAATGTTATTTATATCTGTGGTCATAAGCAATAACCGCCTAAGTCGAAAAACCTGAATTCGGGGAAAAACGTTTTAAACGTTTGGATCGTAATGTTATCCTTATGGGGAAACCAAAATATGTTCGTCTATAACTTTTTTTAATAGCCTAGCTGGAGAGATGGGGATTTCACATATGCATGGAATAGTAGCTGCAGAATAAGATAGCATATATAACTCAATTCTTTCTTAAGTCGACTTAGGCGGTTATTGCATATGACAACAGATATACACCCCGCGACAAAAGATAGCACATCATCATTTCTACCAGTTTTGCCTTATTTTCTTAAGCCTTTTTAAAGGTTCATTATTTTCATATAAAACTATAGCTCTGTATCCAACAAATACCATATAAATTCAAATTTCAGACTTTGTAAAGAAATTATTAAACTTCCACAAGCTTTTAATCTCAGTTCCCAGCATTTTAGTTTTAATTTCTAGAATACTTTTCGGTATGCAATTTTATAGCTTATTCAATTCTAGTATAATAAAGTGCAGGTTTGAAGTTGCTAAAAAATCGCGTTGGTTTTCGATAATTTTTTTCTGAAGAAAATGCGTGATACCGTCAGCAAAAAAAATTCTCAAAAATCAACACGATTTTTAAGCCGGTTGAAACTTACTTTTCATTAATCTAAAATTGAATGGGCTACAAAACTGCATACTCGAAAATTTTCAAGAGATTTTGGATAAAAAGTTGAAATTTTTGATGAAAATTTTTTGAATTTTTATGAAGTGCTTTGATTGTATGGTTTATGTTTTATGAAAATAACTGCAAATATTATATTTAAACAAGGCGTACACTTTCATTTGTCGCCTAGTTTACGTATGTACATATCGAAACCTCATCAGAAATTTAGTCAGACTTAGCATAGTATGGTTTGGAGGCGTCGATATATCCAAGTTAGGTCATCTGTTATGGCGTGATTTAACTGTCTGGACATGGCAGTCTATTATTTTATTTTTGCAGTGTTTGCCGCTCCAATCAACACAATAATTTTTTGAGAAATTTGCCAATTTTCCATGCCGCACATGGCTCAGATCAACTTAAATGATAGTATTGTTAAAAACACCTAAGGCTTTATTCAGTTACCCTCGTATGACTACTTAATATCTGGCGGGGGGTCCGCAATAAATACATACGAAATTTCGCTACTTACGACTGCCTTGTGAATACCGCAATTGTATTGTGCTTCCTCAAAAAATAAGGTACGACTATTCGCAATCTAGTTATTCCCATTTCTGATGTATATATTTTCATTCGGGCGACTAATTGGTGCATTGAAATATACATGTGTATGTGTGAATCTATTTATATATGCCCTGTAGGGAAAGCTACTAGTTGTGAACTAGAATTCTACCAGTTTGCGTTTTAGCCCAACTAGTTCACGTTCTATCCTTTTTTCAATGTTGGCGACTGGTATTTTTAACATGGCGATGTGCTACGAAATGTCAATTATCAGGCATCAGCATCTACTAGTAGAAATACTAGTAGCATACCAGTTGATGAGATAGTCTGCAAATTGGTCCCCCGTGGAAAGCATAAGTATGACATTTTGCTCGCGGCGCCCCAACAGTCGCAATGGTCGACAGGGCAAAGCACTGAGCACAGGTGAAGGGAATTTTTTTTTTATTATTTTTGTAAATTCATTTTAATTTTATATAAATACATATATATTTTTTAGTTAAATTTAAAAATTAAAATAAAAATCAAAACAAAATAAATGAATTCAAAAAATTTTCTCTCCACCTGACTTGAACTTGTTTTATAGCGCAAGTATTTCTTACATGTATGTTTTTTCTGCAATTTGTAATTTATATTTATATTTAAATTGAAATAATAACTTAAATTAATTTAATTTGAAATATCTTAGCCCCCTCCAAGTGGACTCAAACCTGCGATCGCAGAACTAGAACCGGTTGTCTTCACGCAACGCCACAGCCGACATTTGTACGAAAAGCGATTAATTGCGTTTTATTTTTGGCTTTCCCAATTCAAAGGCAGATGTCGCTGAACGCTTAAGTTCTTCGAAATTGTAGAAATGGTAGGTCATCACT
>NW_016193680.1:0-3253 GCF_001687245.7 Rhagoletis zephyria | reverse complement strand
TTTCTGTTGCAAACCTGGGTTGCCTAGTGCTCTTTTTTCACAAAAAACTCTAGAAAACCGTAGAGAAAGCGTACTAAATTTTTTAAGAACTGCGTACTGCCTTAAGGAAATTTGACTCAAAAAAATTTCTTAGCCATTTCTTGTACGTCATTTTATATGAAGTTTTAGCTTTTCTTGAGAGCTGCATACAGGCCTTTATGCAAAAACGTTTTTGGTTGGATAAAATATTAGCTTTTTCCAGAGTTCATGGTTTTTCTATACCATTTCTTATTGAAAATGTTTACGTGTATACTCATATACATATGTATATGTAGGTAAAATACCATGTTTAGCCACAACGACTTTTTTAGCTCTTTTAAGCCCTTTTTTTAAAGGAATTTGGCTACCCAAAAAAGATTCGCGGCAACACTGATCTTGATTATTTTCAAGACAGTAAAGGCTGGTATGCAGCTCTCAAGGAAACGGTCAAGAAAAAATTGCCATTATTTCGTGTGTTGTGTCCAAGGAATTGTGACAATGGGCACGTTCAGAAGGCACAACAGCTCAGTAACTGTTGCGATTGCACCTTCTGAACGCGATGTGGTGTACTTCTGATCAACAGAACAGTTGCGTGTTAGATGATCGTAATATTTTTCTGATCATTTGAGACAACATGTTGGTGTGTACCTCTGGGAGTTGAATTTGACAGCTAATGTATCAAGCCGTTCAGAAGACATAACGATCACTGATTTTTTTAGCAACGGTTGCGCTCAACTGCTGCGCCTTCTGAACCTACCCAATTGATACTGCACCAGCCTGTTGCCTCGCTCTTTCCTCAAGAAATAATGGAAATCAAAATCAATCAAAAAAAAAACTTTAGAAAACCGTAGTAGAAAGCGTAGCAAATTTCTTAAGAGCTGCGTACTGCCTCAAGAAAATTTTACAAAGAAAAATGTCTTAGCCATTTCTTATACGTCATTTTATAATGGAGTTTTTTCTTTTCTTGGGAGCTGCATACTGGCCTTAAATCGGACAATGATTTGACGTATGCAGACAATAATTTTGACGTCTTGTGCAAGAAAAGAGAGAAATTCATAACAAAAGTACTAAAATATCACAAGAGGCGCTGATGTGTATGTAACTTTCTCTCTGCTTTTTTAATTTTTGTTTTTATCTGAAATACCTCGCGCGAAATGCGTACTATAACACACCGTTCACGTCCGACATTTTGCTCATAATGAATTGTCATAATTATTACCAGGACGCCTACGTCCCGGAGAAAATTTTCAGCGTTTTTGACAACTAATACGTATTTCTTTGTTGGCTTGATAGCATTGTCGCGCCGTAACAGGGTGCTTATACCATGTTCTGACCGACAACGGAAACACTTTGAAAACGTGTTTTGGGATTTTGGGCTGAAGGCTGTTCACACCGGCTGTTAGTGTTTCCTTTGGCATTCCTTACATCCTCTGATTACAGTTTTGCTACACAAAAACAAAACCAAAATGCTTTTCCCACATTTTCTTTTCGTTAGCAACCTCTTACTTTCATTCTTATTTTACTTTTGCCAGCCAATTAACAATAAATCCGAAATGGCGTATTAAACATGATAAAATATGACTTCCACTTCGATAAATAATCGAAAAAAACTAGTGCAGACACCGATTGTAATGAGTGGAACGTGAGTTTTCAAGTAGTTTTCAGCGAAAACTAGTTTTCGTTTGACAGATTTTACACTGACGAAAACCCAAGTTTTAGGTCGATAACCAGTTTTAGCAACGAAAACATGTTTTCGACGTCGGTCAGGACATGGTATTAAATTTATAAGAATATCTGCTTGATAAAGTTATCGGTTTAGAGAAGTACCACTAAAAGGCCCTACACACGCATTGATTTCTCGGCCAACCAAGGTAAGTAGGCACTTTGGCAAACCGTTGTTAAGTTGTTCGTCAGGTTGTATAAAAATCAAAGGCGCGTATTCATAGTCAGCAACTAAGTCGAAACTAACAAAGTTGCAAACTTAAATTTAAGTGCCAACTTAAAATTTACCTCTATTCATAGTCGCATTTCAGACTTCTACTAAGTAGTTTCGACTTAGTTTACGATATAGCAAAACGAGTGTGAAAATGTATCGATTTTTCTTTACGATATTTAGGAAAAATTACATTTTTATTAAATAATGTCAAGTTTGAACATCCGCTTACGTATTTTTTATTTTCATTGCATGATTATGCAAAAGAATAAGGTATCATTTTCTTGTTAATTGTGTGAAATACCAGAACAACCGCAGTGATGTGCAGTCGATGTTTATCGAAAGCATGCTGTGAAACATACAAATAGTAGATATCTAAGTGTTATGCACAAATTTACTTTAAAAGAACTAGCGTGAAACTGACTTATTATTTGAGAATTTATCTTAATTATTCCAATTATAAAATTGTGATGTAGCTTTATTCGAATTGTAATACGCATTTAATTTCATCTTCCGATTAAAATGAATCGATCTTTGTAAATTTTAATTGGAGATTATTCAATATTATCAAAATCACCCTCTACCAACTTCATTTTTACATATTTCGTCTGTTTTCCCTTAATTTGATAAAATACTTCTTCCTAGTTACGACTTAGTTGCAGCTGCAGCCGAAACTAAATTTTAAGTTGGTACTTAGCCAGAAAAGTCGAAACTAAGGCGACTATGAATAGCTTTAGTTGTGGCTTAGAATTGTTTCGAGTTAGTTGAGTACTAAATATGACTATGAATATGCGCCAAAAATTTTTAATTTTTGAGGCAGGTTAGTCAACTTGTTGCTCTGCGTGTAGACAAGTTACCAACGTAGAATGCGATTTCATTTTTTAAATTCGCATTAACGTTATAACATGTGTTTTTCGTTTCGTTTCGCTAGTGAAAATGCGTATAATTTGTGAAAATGGGGGCGGTAGCAATAACAAATATATAAAAAATGAGAAGCATTCCTAGCATAGCTTAAAAGTTTACCAGTGCTGTTGTGTTGTTCACAGTTCAAAAACTCTCTTTAAAATGAAATCGGCCAACTGGTTGATGCGTTTGTAGGGAATTTCATTGAGTAGGTTGGTCAACTGGTTGGCCGATAAATCAATGCGTGTGTAGGGCCTTATAGGGCATTCGCACGAGGCGATTTTACAGGCAACAAAAGTTGAATACGAAGTTGAATGAGAAGTTGAAAGTGAAAAAGTTGCCATCCCTATTCAGACGAGGCGATTTTCGATTCAACACGAATCGTTATTTACATTATTG
>NW_016193679.1:0-3253 GCF_001687245.7 Rhagoletis zephyria | reverse complement strand
AATTTTGCGAAAAGCAATTTTTATAGCACGCTCTCCAGTTCAAGTAGAGTTCGTATTTAAATATCTCCGAGAGTATGAGGTCTAATACTGTCTCGTACATGAGGAAAAGTTAAACGTACTAATGGTTTCCGGAGAAATTAATGAAGTAGTGTAACTTCCTCACTCATCGATCAGTAAAAGTTGCACGACACTACTCAATCCTGACTCTTGCGCCCCTGTTCGCATACTATGGGCAACGTACGTAACCCATGTGTAGCCTGTGGTTGCGGCTGAAAGAGGGGGAACATTATTAAGTCCACTCCGACTTATTCAATTTAAAAGCTCACTGAGTTCGGCAGCGTCTATTTATTTACAATCAAGTGCGCCGCGCAAGCCGACGTCCGTATGGAAGCCAGTTTCCTCTTTCCAATTGATATGAGACGGTGCTCAAATTTCGGGTGGTATTTGTAGTTTCAAGGTGACTGGATTGAGAATATGCCATATTCTTCTACTCCATAAGTAAACGAATTGACAAAACTGTCGTCGAAGTTTAGTTCAAAAATAAAAACTTAATATCTACTGTAAACTCTCTAATCATTTTTTTAATATTGCTTTATAATCAGCTATATTTTCAGTTTGCGGTATTTGACAATTCCGGTGGCTTTTCCACGTAGATTGTATTCTACATGCATTCTTATGAGGACAATCCACCGATACGACGCTTCATGAAGTCGTTAGAATAATCGAGAGGTCACTCGAATCTAAAAAGTATATTCTGGCAACCTTTCTCGACATAGAAGGAGCCCTAAACAATTTTTGAGTAGAAGCCATTCGTAAATCCCTAGATGGGATGAGCGTCAAGGAATTCTATAAACGCCTGGCTATTGGCGATTCTTCGCAGCAGAATGATTTCAGCTGAACTTGGAACACTAAAAACAAGCGTTTGTAGAGCAATGATCTCTTTAATTTTATTGCTAACCACCATCAACTTAGTACTACTCAAGCTCACCCAGGGGGAGTGAAAGTGATGGCCTAGGTTGACAATGTAGTGAGTTTAGTAACAGCGCTATTGCCATCTGCGGTGAGAAGCATCATTTAAGTAACTTTGGCAGAGCTTTACCGAAGGTCTGAGCAATGTGGTTTTAGAGTCAACCCAAAGAAAACAGAATTACAACCAAAATTAAGGTCCAAATTTTTAAATTAGCTAAATGCAAAAACCCTACGATTATTTAAACAAACTAAGTATCTGAATGTCACACTGAATCCTAAATTAAAGTTGGAAAATAAATATTGAAGATATTTGTCCACTTCTATTGTAAGTGGCTTTTTTTGAAAGACGTGGGGTCTTCATCCGAAAGTGTTACTCTAGATGTACACAGCGATTGTACGTCCGATCTTATGCTACGATTCCCTGGTGTGGTGGACAACCTTAAAGAATGAGTATGATCATGTAAAACTAGGCAGAGTTCAGAGAAAAGCATGCATCGGGACCACGAAGACAATCATAACTTGGCCCTACAGGCGCCCTGAATGGTACAACACACCTACATATTTCCTATAGGCCTTAACATAGTGCAAACCCCATCACTATCGGCTATAAGACACAGAGAACGGGGTATATATACAGAAATAATGATCGGGCATAGTAGTATAATTTAGCTATTGCCCCCCTAGATGAGATTGCCTGTCGATTATATATGACCTGAAGTAGAATTTCACAGGACTTTCGGAGTCTCTGGTCCGTCGAGAGCCGACTGGAGCGGGGAACTTTATATCTCAGCGGGTATACATTATCTGTGAACCAATGGCTCCAAAATACAAGGCGATGTTGGAGCAGGCATTCAGTCCGAATCTTCGGAATAAATAAGATCCATTCATAGATTTGCTAGTGCTCAGGCAGAGGTATTCACTATAGCTGAACGCAACCGTCAAATTTGTTTACATCATGACGAACGGGTGGCCATTTTGTCAGATAGCCAAGCGTCCCTTTAGGACTAAGCGGCCTTTAAAACAACTAAACGAAACTTATCAAGGGATATAGAACACTTTTAAACTGCCTAGGTTGTCAGATCGATCTAGATGTAGTTTGGGTCCCTGGTCATCGAAAAAATTCCGGGAATTAAGCTGCAGACGAGTTAGTCAGAGAGGGTTTCACATTGCCCTCGATTGAGGATCGGATCCACAATCTTCAGAAATCGGATCAAAGGCGGCGCACAGCGGAAGGCTGACAGACATTCTAAATCGTGTAGCCCGTGAATATCCCTAAAAGGACACACAACTTATTAAGAAAACCCAGATTTGATGTTCTAAATCTTTTTCCCTCAGGTGGATTCCCCTTTACTGGAGTTACGAGCAAGACAACCGACAAGACGCTTGTCAAAAGACACCAGTCCTCCAGTGGAGTACAGGATGACCAGAAATTTAACTCTGCTACAGCGGGGAACAGAAGCCTCCAGATTATACTATATTTACTCTGGCCTCCAATTGGGTACGGCCCCTTGGACACTATCGTGGTGTCTGTGGGTTAGCACCCAAATTCGGGTAGAACTGGATTTGGTTGGTTCAATGTGGAGTTGCATTCCAACCGGGTGCCAGACCCAAAATACGACAGAGGCTTTAGATAGGTTTCGAGCCCTACCAATGTGGTAAGTGTGTCCGCCCCACACTGCCAATTGATCCACTGTGCTTTTGATCGCCGTGGCGTTAGGCCTTCGCTGGCAGGTACCCACGTTTGGATGAGGACCATTTAAATTCCAATTATAATAGTTCTCGCAACATTCGTTCCAATTTTAAGCTACAAATATGCGCACTATTCCAACTTTGGATGAAGGTATTGGACGATTGAAAGCTTTATGCAATTTTCAAATTTGTACTTTGAATAAAACTGGAATTGCAAGGCTAGAAATATAATAGCATTTCAAATCGGCCGCCATTAGTTGAATGACAGTTTTTTGAAGTTATCCCAAATAAATAGTCTAATTAATTTATACTCGAAAGCTGACAAAGGCACACCATTCAATTCATTAATTTCATTTTTTATGAGTTACAACTTAACATAAAAAACTATGCATTTAAAGAGCAACAAAATATCTGCTCCAGCCAGCCGCGGTGCTAGCGGTGCGGTCAAATTCACTATAGCCATGCACTAAAAAACTAAATGCCCTTTGTTTTAGTTTGTGCGAAAATCTAATTAGTGGCCTGTCAGGAGAAAAGTCGTCTGGCGTTGAACTTGACCTAATTGCAGAATTTTTGTGTGACTATTTAGTTTCTGTCT
>NW_016193678.1:0-3253 GCF_001687245.7 Rhagoletis zephyria | reverse complement strand
GCGCTATTGAGCAAAGTAGAGATACTCACCAACGTAGGTCTCGCCGGGAGAATCCTCAAATTCGCTCAGCCGAGCAAGACAGAAATACCCGCGAGCATATCTCTCGACGCGAGAACCCTCAATATCGCGCTATTGAGCAAAGTAGAGATACTCACCAACGTAGGTCTCGCCGGGAGAATCCTCAAATTCGCTCAGCCGAGCAAGACAGAAATACCCGCGAGCATATCTCTCGACGCGAGAACCCTCAATATCGCGCTATTGAGCAAAGTAGAGATACTCACCAACGTAGGTCTCGCCGGGAGAATCCTCAAATTCGCTCAGCCGAACAAGATAGGAATACCAGGGAGCATAGGACTCGACGCGAGAACTCAACAATTCGGTCTTTGGAACAATCTCGCAATATTAAAGCTCACAGAATTCTTCGCAGTAGAAATGAGTATAGGGCTTCGGAGCGCTTGCGTGATCGTACTCAAAGGTATCAAGCTCGTACGGATAGTGAGCGAAGGGAAAATGAGCGTGTTAGGGAAACAGATCGTCGACGGGTTATGAGACGAGAAGCTAGGGAAGAAAGATCTGACTTGAGACGTGATGTTCAAAGTCGAGTTCGTCTCCATCGAGTTGAGATATCGAACAGGCGAATCGAAAATGAACGTCAGGCGGAGCGAATTAGATCAAATAGAGAATATAGTCCCGGTTTTCCAGCTCAAAATCAAGACAGCGTTACTGACTTTAGACGTACCTATTTCGATAATATCAAAAAAGGACCCATAACAGTTTGTGTTTGCTGTGGGGGTCTATGGTTTCCCCATCAGGTACGGTCATTAAATTTCAATGCAGTTTCTCGAAGTCCCCACATGAATGTTGCATCCGCCTTTTATTTATCAGAAACATTTCCATCGAAGGATGGAGATTATAGTTTTTGTATAACCTGCAGAAATGCAATTGTGAACAAAAGGCTTCCTCATTTATGTTTAGCTAATGGGTTAGATTTTCCAGAAATCCCCGAATGTCTGAAAAATCTAACACCAATAGAAGAACGCCTGATTATGCCTAGATTACCGTTTATGACGATTCGTCCATTGGGGTATCAGGGCCAGAGTTCATTAAAAGGTGCTGTCGTTAATATCCCTATTTCTGTGAATGACATTGTAACAAATCTTCCTCGATCATTTGATCAGACGCATGTCATTCAAATTCATTTGAGAAGGCGTATGGAATATAATCATGACTATATGACTGATACCATACGACCTGCAAAGATTATGGAGGCTTTGCGGTTTCTAGTAAATACCCCTTTATACCGTGAGCACAATATTCAAATTAATGAAAATTGGATTTCGAGTTTCAATAGCCAGGAAAAAGTTCCGTTTATTGCATCAATTGAAGATGCACCATTAGTCGAAAATATAAATACAGGACAAGTGATTTCGCATAATAGTGCTTCAACTCCTCGTCCATCCCTCGAACCAGTTCTTGAAGAACTTAATGTGGCTGGTCAAGAAACTCTTCTTGATAATATTCCCGTTGAAAATTTGGATATTAACTGTCATTTGCTACAATTTATGCTGGGCAAAAGCGTACTTGTACAGAGACTTACAATAAAATTGTTCGATCTGAAATCCGTCGGTATGATAGAAGAGCATGTACCATACCAAAGATATTTTACAACTACAAAAAGCTCGAATTGCTGCAAATTAAGAACAGCACTTCCATTTGCCTTCGAAAATTTGCCGGTTCTAATCGAGTAACAGCTCAAAATCTATTAAATGAAAATTTTGTCCAAAACATGATTCAACACGATGATGGCTACAAAGTTTCTCAAAGGTGTGAGGTCTTCTCCCGCCCACTGGGAGGCGGAGAAGAAAAAGGCTATTGCTATGATTCGGCAGTTTGGTCTCCCCACCTTCTTTATTACACTATCAGCTGCTGAGTCCCAATGGCTTGAGCTTTTAGTGATTTTATCAAAAACAGTTGATACTAGAGATATTTCCGAGGACGAAGCAAGCGATTTGTCAACTCAAGAGCGATATCGCCTTATCCGTTCAGATGCAGTGACGTGTGCTAGATACTTCGATTATCGGTACCGTCAAATGTTAAAAATTTTCAAACAAAATGGAGGTATCTTTGATGAACATTTTGTTACACATTTTTATTGGAGGGTTGAATTTCAACAGAGAGGTTCTCTCCATGTACATGGAATTTTCTGGCTTAATAATGCCGCTAAGATCGATCTTCAAGATCCCCAAACCTTCCCGAATGGTATTGATTTTATAGATACGTACGTTTCTACGGAGGGCACCGTAAGCCACTTACAAAATTATCTAGGTTATCAAAAGCACAACCACAGTCGGTCTTGTGCAAGGGAAATAAGAGGACAGCAAATTTGTCGTTTTGGTATTCCATACCCACCCATGCCTTCTACACAAATTTTGTTGCCCCTTCCGGAAAATGAAGAAAACTTAGAACTTCATAGGGAAAACTATTCGAAAATTCAAAACTTTTTGAATTCGAATCTACCATCATCTGAAATATTAAATTTAAATAATTTCGATAGTTTCCTGGCAGATCCTAGATTAAACATTNCCATCTGAAATATTTAATTTAAATAATTTCGATAGTTTCCTGGCAGATCCTAGATTAAACATTTCATTTGATCATTATATACTTGCGCTAAGATCGAGTATATCAAAACCTAAAATCTTCTTGAAAAGGAAGTTGGTGGATCGATCAATTAATGCTTACAATCCTACCATTTTAGAGCGCCATAAAGCCAATATGGATATTCAGTTCATATTAGATGCTTATGCTTGCTGCTCTTATATAATAAATTACATAAATAAATCGAATAGAGGAATTTCTAGGCTCTTAAATGAAGCCATATCAGAAGTAAATGCTGGTAACTATAGTATTAAGCAGAAACTTCAGCATATAGGTCATAAATTTATTTCTGATACAGAAATATCCGCCCAAGAAGCAGTATATTGCAGTATTGGGCTTCATCTTTCAGAAGCAAGTAACGCGGAGATATTTATAAATACCTCTCGTCCTGAAGATCGAGTGCGGATGGTAAAACCAAGAGCACAACTTCAGAATCTTCCTTCGGACTCGACCGACATATTTGTTTCAGGAATTTTAGAGCATTATGTTCACCGACCGAATGAACTAGAAAATGTTTGCTCTTGCTGATTTTGCATCCTTATACATATATAAAAAAACAAACAGAAGGGCGGAAGAAAGTGATGGTAGTGAAGAC
>NW_016193677.1:3017-3253 GCF_001687245.7 Rhagoletis zephyria | reverse complement strand
CACAATTTAAACCGACAGTTGGCGCTGTAGTTGAGTTATTACTAAAAACGTTATTTATGATCCGATATGGCTAATGTTTTAAATATGTATGCAGTACTATTGCAAAAACGTGTTGGCAAGTGGTGCTGAAGTCGAGCGATTACTAAATATAGCCAAGTGAGAAAAGGGGCCGTGAAGGTCAGATTAAATCGACCTGTTGCATCATTGAGTATATCGAACGCTCCTGCGTTGCGATT
>NW_016193677.1:0-3005 GCF_001687245.7 Rhagoletis zephyria | reverse complement strand
ATTACTAAAAATAGCCAAGTAAGAAAAGGGGCCGTGAAGGTCAGATTAAATCGACCTGTTGCATCATTGAGTATATCGAACGCTCCTGCGTTGCGATTGGCCCAATGGATGTGATTTTCCAATATTTTTATGCGTCCAAACTTTTAAAGTATTTTGTCCGAAATAAGTATAAGTATATTGCATTTCTGTAGAACAATGATTCGCACCCATTTTGAAATTGCCACCAACTATACTGTAAAGCTTCTAGGGCATTCACTATAGAACCAGGCTATTGTTGCCGCCAGGGAGTGAAGAGGAAAAAATTTATTTCGCTTTGCGAATAACCGTGCTATGAAATGCCGCACAACTGGAGAATTTCAAGAACTTCTTCACGGATATAACACTTTCCTTTGGTTATTTAAAGCGGCAAATGACCACCAAACCATAATCTTAGCAGACGAATGTGCCAATGAAAATCGTAAACGTGAATTGTTGGTGAAAATGTTGGACCAAAAAGTTTCAATAAAATATATAAAAATTTTGGGCGGGACGAAGTTAGCCGGGTCTGCTAGTGTTACATAAAAAAGAAAGAAAGCGACGTATGACGGCTATACAAAGCGATAGCACAAAAATACATACGAGTACCTACACACATATGTACATACATATATACATATGCATTTATGTTTGAATACACGTATGTACATATAACTATATGTATGTACGAACTAGGGGTGTTTCGAATGTCATATTTTTCGCGAATGTGCGAATGCTAATGTTAGGAATAATATTAAAAAAGCTATAATCAACTTAAGTCATAATTTTTATTACTTAAAAATTTTGTAAATTATTAGAACATNGTTACATAAAAAAGAAAGAAAGCGACGTATGACGGCTATACAAAGCGATAGCACAAAAATACATACGAGTACCTACACACATATGTACATACATATATACATATGCATTTATGTTTGAATACACGTATGTACATATAACTATATGTATGTACGAACTAGGGGTGTTTCGAATGTCATATTTTTCGCGAATGTGCGAATGCTAATGTTAGGAATAATATTAAAAAAGCTATAATCAACTTAAGTCATAATTTTTATTACTTAAAAATTTTGTAAATTATTAGAACATTGAACGAGTGCTTAACATATGCTACAGTGTTTGAATCTAGTAGTCAAAGTTCAAAAGAGGCATATTATATTAAAAAAAAAGTAGTTTTGCTGCCTTTCTCCCATGAGGCGATTTCTTAGAGGCTCGTATATAAGGCCGGCTGCACTGAACAATTACTCACTGGAGCGCTCAAATATTTTGCGAGCCAGATCTGTCAATTTGACGTATTTTAGTATAGTTTTCCACCAATCGTCAGGATTTTCACCGATATGAGCTCGTTTTTCTTTAAGAATGGCCTTCAATTGAGCTTTAATTTCACATATTTTGCTGACGGTGACATACATCTTCATCCATTTAAAAAATCTCGAACACACTTTATATGAGATAAATGCATAAAATCGAAAACTTGGAAGCTCTCTAAAAATTCTGCATTACAAGTTTGTGTACAAACTTTGCACTTTTTACTACAAAGTTTGAAATTTCGATTTGTGTACATTAGGGCTGTGCGATTATTCGATTACTCGAGCAAGTTGGTTAATCAGTTATTCGGTTAATCAATTACTCGAGTAATCAAGATTTTGATTACTCAAAACGATGATTAATCGAGTTACTTGAAATATGATTACTCAAAAAAATTAATTTTGCTCGTTAAAAGAGTTTGCTTTGGAAAATGCTTATTTTCTTTTTTATATTCTGTATATATGAAAAAAATATGTATGTATGTATGTATGTATTTCATTTTAATTTTTGAAAACAGAAACGTTTTTTTCGAAGTATCAAGGAACTTCAACTGCTTTATATGTATGTATGTAAAGAGTACTTTGAAATGTTGATTACTCATTTTATTCATAATGTTGATTAATCATAAAGCAAATTACTCAAATATTTGTGTTTTTGGTTAATCAAAATCTTGATTACTCGAGTAACTGAACTTTTGAGTAATCATAATTTCCAATTAATCGAATAATTGAGTTATTTACTTTATGATTAATTAAAATTTTGAATAATCAATTAATCGCACAGCCCTAGTTTACATACATACATATGTATATGGTGTTTGTTATATTATGGGTTAGAGTTTTATATAAAATCAATAAAAAAATTAATGAATGAAAAGAATATGCGAAACTGGTCAAAATGTCTCACTGCCATTATTTCGTATATAGTTACATATGTATATGTGTTAAAATGTCAGAATAGGAATTGGAATAAATACATACTTTGTTATTTTCCTATGAATTTATGTATATACATATATGTATATGTCTAAGGAATCTTTCATCAAAGTGATTTACTGTAATAATTAAGTTAATTAATAATTATTATACTTACATCAGTGTATTTTAGAAATTCTATTTCTAAAAATATATTGTTCTTAAAAGTGCTTAAAAGAAAGCAATTTTCTTTCTGTGGCATCTTCATCTTCGTTTCGGAACTATTTTTGAATACCATTGGGGACATTTGGAAAATTTGAAATTCCATCCCTGGTCTGAATCTAGTCGTATGAGATTTTGCAGAATTCCCATCGCAAGCATAGCAAGCATACATATACATACATACATACATACATAGTACATATTTCTACCCTGGTTCTGAACTTGCGCTGAGCTAGCCTGAAAAGGTACGGTACTGGTTCTTCATCTATCTCAAATCAATGCTTTCAACTGTGTTTTTTAACATGGCCATGTCCTACGAAGTGACAATTGTCGCCCTCTGCAGAACTTTTGAACTTTTTCTGAGCTGAGTCTGGCTTAGATGGTTCTGAGACAGTTCATATAAAAACAGTTCCAGTGTAGTTCAAAGAGGGTACCTCCGAGCTAGAAAAATGTGGCTAGTTTTGAGCTGGTTCTTAGAAGTATAGTATATATGAATTTTTCACTTAAATTGCTTTCGTGAAATTA
>NW_016193676.1:0-3253 GCF_001687245.7 Rhagoletis zephyria | reverse complement strand
CGGTTCACTTTTCACTTTTGGTTTCCATGTATTTACTATGGGCGGATTTCGGGTGAATTTCTTTTCGGGCGGAAATAAGGATAAGTCAGATTATTTTCCAAATACTTAGTGAAATTGAACTGAAAACTATAAAAAAAAAACAAAAAAAAATGCATCAAAAACACTTAAAAAGATTTGAAAAATTAGTTCTTAAGCAGCCGCTGTGAAGGAGAACCCGGCCAAGCACTTAAGCACTACAAATAGAAAGAGTTGGTTTTCATTTAACTCGCTGCACACTTGTAGATTGGTGGATGAATATAATTGCGTCGGTGATGTGCAATAGGGTGGCCCTTAAAATATAACTTTTTAAATTTTGGATAGTTTTTCTTCAGCTGCTCTTTAATACGGTTTAGATCTATGAAAAATCAGCTCTGTAAACTTTGGTCTCAATTGGCAAAGGAAGCCATACTCCTCGACCATCAACAAAAAAAAAAGAAAAAAAAAATGCAAACAAGTTGATTAAAATTTTATATATTAATTGCAACTGACAAAAAGAGTGATTCGTGTTTCTGACAGTAAACGTATTAAAAATAATTGTTTCCGCTGATTCTGAATAGAATTTCCTTTAGTCTTCATTACAATTTTCGGTGAATTTGGAACCTTCTTACCTGAAACCAGATTGATTCACATACTTACATATATTCACCTTACCAGTGTTGCCAGGCCTTCAAAAATAAAAAAGCTATATCGGCCAAATAAAAACGCCAAAAAAAGTTAAGTGACCCAAAAAAAGGTTAAAAAAGGCCAGCCTTTTCAACATTTCATTAACTCTTAAGGGCCGTTTACATATGACTTTCTTCGCTTTCGAACTTTGACAACGAAGCGTGAAGCGTAGAAGGTATGCTACAATAAACGCTTTGACAGCTTCTGCGTTCTCCTTTTTCTCCATATTTTATCTGTATAAAATAGGTAACAATATAATAATATGAATTAATAATAGCAATAATAATTCTTAGTTTCCTTATTTTTGTCATTAAATGCAAATACAAGCGCGCGAGAAAAGATACATGTAGACAGCTGATTGCCCAAGCGCGTAAAAGTTGAGAGTTGCCCATAATTTTGCATCGCTTTGCTTTCCTCGCATTCTATTTAGCAAGATTCATATAAAATCATGTATTGAACTTATCTGTCAAAGCGGAGTTATAAAGCAAAGCGAAGCAAAAGTCGTATGTAAATGGGCCCTTTCTGTACAAAAAGGTGCACAAATGTGTCATCGGGCAACAAAAATGTAAATATCTCGACAACTGAAGTACTTCCGATCATGAAATTTCATGAAAGCCTTGTGCAAACATATTTGAATGCCATACCGTTTAATAAAACCATTTTTCTGAAAAATAGTAGTCCTTAAAGACCACCAAATATCTTCATACATTACAATATGATTACAATCGTGAATGTTTCAACTGGAGCGCGCATAGTGAAGAGCACACGAGTTCTAGAGACGAAGTCGAGTTCTATTTGACAAACTGTTTAACTCGACACGGATGCTTCAAACCATACCTTCACCAATTCTAACACGAACCGGAAAAGGGGTGAATCCCCTCGGACCGGGCTTTTTAAGGGGCCTGAAATATCAGAACCATACCTTGCTATTATTTCGTGCTGATTGTTTCTGACTCCATACCTATAGAAAATTATCACGTGCTTTTAAATTAATGCAATTTATGTATAGGCGCCCGTGATTTTTCAGTCCGGGGCCCGAATTTTCGCTCGACGGCCCTGCATATGCGACTACTACGGAGGAGATGCAATAGAAAGCGTCTTTTTTGAGTGTATGCGATTTGACAGTACCAGATGCAAACTTCGCAACATATTTGGCGAGAGTTTCACGCCTAAGTCAATCGTACAGGCTATGCTACAAAGCAGCGAAAAATGGTGGGTAGCATGTAACGCAATAGCAGAGGCGATGCAGGAGCTAAGGATCCCCAAAAGTCTACTGCATAACAGCGGCGACTAACTTCCTTTCTCCCTCACGGTGTAGTGCTTGACGTCATTCCCGTGTGGTGCGGAGTTCTAGGACATAACATGCTTTTCCTGGTTTTATAGGGACACTTGAGAGCCCCTGAAAAAAACTGTTAAAGTATAAACAGAACGGGTGCGCCGAGTAAATTTCGTCGGACGGAGCGATGCCGCCGGGTGATATTCGCGTAAAATTTCGTCAAGTAAGACTGAACCGCAACAATAATTTAGTGCTACTACAAATATTGTGGAGGATTGTCCTTAAAAAAATGCTAGTTTGAAAATAAGAAAAGGCTAGAAAAAGGCCACGAAGTTAAATCCTAAATTTCGAAGATAAACGACAAAGCTAAAAAAAGCTAGTTCCAGCCTCAAAAAGGCTAAACTGGCAACACTGCACCGTATAGAAAGCATTGCATTGAATGAGTTGCACAGTCACTCTCTGAAAAGCCTTATTGTTGTTGTTGTTGTAACAGCATACTAATTCCCAAAGAGTTTTTGTCGAGTGTTGCTGGAGTGACAGTCCTTGGCTAGATATAAACCTGGGTCGTTCCGTTTACGTAGACCCGTCTGTGTGGGGAACGTATTAAAAGTCTTCTCNATCTGACTTGTAAAAGAAAAATTTAAATATTTTATTAGCTTTTAATTAGCAAGATTTTGGTAATAACTACACATGGCGTGAAAGAGTTAAGCTAAACAATTTCAATTCATCGCCATAAATCTTTGTATACAAATGATACCTGTTATCAATTCATTCATTAATATAAAAACCCATACCCGAGCGAAAATATTGCACATTCATCCATTTCATAAATTTGTTCACCCTAATTTTCATTCATCTATTTGTTCCTAGGAAAGTAAATAAAAATAACCCCTTCACAGCACATGCTCACTTGATGTTAGTTAGTTACATAACATCGCTCACTAAAATTATCTACACATTTCTTATCCTTAACATATGTACATATGTACTACTACATTCATACATACATACATAGTAGAAGATAATACTCGATCAGCACCAAACAGCGACTTTTTAAAACATACAAATTTTTAAGTTTATTTCACTTTATTATCTGATGGTTTCTAATTTTTATTATTTCCTTATATGTTTTTGTATGCATCCGCACGCGCATTCGTTTTGAAAATGAATCTATTGATATGAAAACGGTCAAATTTGATAAAAAAAAAAATCATTCTCAAAAAATTTATGTACATAACTTAAAAATGTACCAATAAAAAAAATGTGTCACATACA
>NW_016193675.1:0-3253 GCF_001687245.7 Rhagoletis zephyria | reverse complement strand
GACGCGGCGAATATGAAGTTGTCACCCTACGTGGATTACCCGTGAATGGCTGAATGGATGTTTTGTGCTCGGCTCTATGAATTTAATATTAAGTTCGACTAGGCGAAGCGTAGTTGACACTTTTCTTGCAGTGACATAATTGAAATAAATAATTTCGCAGGCACTAAACGAAGCGTGTTCATGAAATGAGAATACAAACATAAATACATATGTAAGTGCACACAATATAATGGTGCCAAGCGGCAACTAGTTGGTCCAAATCTGGTGTCTTCTACATTCATTAGTAGCAAATTTGAAGATTCTATAAAGTATCTATATCTGCAAATTATTTTTCTGATATGAAAGGGATTATAAACAAACGCAACAGTTGGAAAAATCGAGAAAAATATAAGAAGCAGCAGCCTTTGAGGTCAAAGGTATAAAGTAATCAGGGCTTACAAATTATTAAGTTTATAAACAGCTTAAGTTATAGCAATACCATCATAATCGGTAGTTAAAAGCATAAACAGCGGGCAGCGTAGATCCGGAGCAACTCGGGAATTAACTGCAGTTGATCCGGTTTAAGTCCGAGGTAATCCGAATCAACGCTGCCCGCTGTTCAAGCTTTTACCTTCAATGATTGGTCCGAAAATCTATAAGTCTTCATATCTCCTATCTTACGAATGTGGGAACACTTTACACTGTAAAAGCGGCACTTAGCGCAAATAAATACATTACAGCCAATCAGCAAATTATTAAAAAAAAAACTCTCTGGGATAATATCTACCTATAAAAGCATCTTCGTTCAACATTTGCTTATTAAAAAACTTTGAAAACAAATGATGGCCAATTGGTGGGATATTAACTAACAACTCCTCATTGCTACAACATTTAAGGACTCAGCCACACATGCTTAACTTTGCACAATCCCGGAGTTGTGGGATGCGAAGAATTTCCCGGATCTTTTCGGATTTATCCGGATTTCGACTCTATCGCCATATTTGCATTTTGCAGTAGGCCTAGCAAACAAAATGAAACTCCACAAATTCTTTGTCGCCACATTTGTTCTAATGCGAATCATAATGCACCTTAGTAGAATAGTCTGTAATTTAATTTTACAATATTTTTATAGTAAATTTTTCTTAAGTACATCTTAAGTACATATCTATGTTAATTGAAAAAACCCGGTTACTCATGTTTACAGAAATTCTATTACCACAAAACCACGCCAACAAATTAAAATGAAAAACAACTCTGCCACTACACTGTGAAAGTTTCTTGTGTTCAATTTTGGACTCGGACTCTCGAAGTTGCCTAATTAGGTAAATAAATCAGCAAAAATCTCAGGAGCCCGGAGACGTAAACCCGTGATGTTGGAACATGGAAAAGTAACCGGGATCCCGGGATTGAATGCTATTTTTACATTCTGTCTCGCTTCCACTACTCATTCGACGCTTTCTCTAACATAAATATCACTGTCGGACCTCGTATTTGCAGCGATAAGAAGATGAGCCGAAATACGTTAGTGCGAAGGGCTTGAAATGCTGGCTGACAGGAAAAACGCCCGATAATTATACCTGAGAGTTAAGCGACCTACGAAAAGTTTCCAGACCAGGGCGAACGCCTGTAAGAACAAAAATGACGAACTAGTTAACGATGTCCAGAACGTTCTCAAAATATGGATGAAAACTTTGTTCACCCTATTGAATAATAGCACCATGGAGAAGACGAACCCGAGCACCCAGTCGGTGATGACGGAGTCGATATTCCACCGCCGAAATATGACGAAGTACGAATACCTGTTACGCGACCGAAAAACCACAAAGCTTCTGGAGCTGGTAGCCTGCAAGTTGAGCTATTCAAGTACGGCGGCGAGGAGCTGATTGGCCCTTATTACTGTGGTTTTAGACCTGCAAAATAACGCATAGATCAGGTATTCAGGATAGCAAAATCTTATAAATTACCCGCAAGAAAATGATCGATACCCATCATCAATTTGTCGACTTCAATGCCGCCTTCGACAGCACGAAGATAAGTTGCCTTTACGCCGCGATGTCTGAATTTGGTATCCCCGCGAAACTAATACGGCTGTGTAAAATGACGTTAAGCAACACCACCAGCTCCGTCAGAATTGANGGAGTGTCAGACAGACTGACTCTCTTTCGTGATGTTGGAGATGATAGTAACAGCGTGCAATTACTGGCGTATTCCGATGACATCGACACTCCCACTGCGATGGAAAGACCAAATGAAGAAGGACTTGGCTTCACTTAGCATTTTTGTTGAGCTCGGCCAAAATCGCTTAGGTGGTTACAGCGCCAAATAAGAAGATGGAGCATCTACAACTCATCATTTTATTGTCGAAATTATTTTCAGATTTCCGATGACAAACTTCGTCGCTCCTATCACAACGTTTTGAACCTTGTATTTCGTTCTTTAATTATGGGACACGCAAATGTCTGCTATTACTAACTGCCATGTTATGTGCCGCGTCGAAGTCGATGACCCTCTCTAGCTAAGATTCCCAATTAGTGGACGAATTGCGCGTCTCAAGGGTTCATTGTCCCATGGTCCTTCTCTTGCGTCTACGCGTGCGCACAAAATAAGCTGATGTTGTTAAATTAGCTCTGATGCGGATGATGGTAATTCGTTCGCTGAAGAGTGAAGATGTGGAGGCCTCCGCTTAACCACGAATCCTACACGAAATTTGCACGCCGTGTTATGGCATCTGTTATACTAAGAAGTCGTACGCCGCAAATTTTTTGCAATCATTCATATTTCCATGTGCTGTGGTGTCGGCTGCCTGGTAATAATCTACCATACTATACCTCTTCCCTATTGAGGTTTCCTGATATTCCAGTTGTATATCCGCAAAGCGTCCACAATATTTGGGGGCAATCGACCAAGGCTGTCTTGGATGGATCTGTTTGTGACGTGGCGAGTCCTATGTCTAGCGCATAGCCTATTTCTGGGAGAATTTTTATTGATGTATATATAGCTTTCCACTTGCTCAAATACAGATGCTCGCTTTCAGCGGCGCGTTGGCCAGAGTAAGCGATTGGAAACGCAAGATTTGTCATTGAATATAATCGTGCATCTGTCTCTGCATACCCATAACAGCGACCATAGCCCATTACAAATTTCTACGATTTTGAGTCCTTTTCCCAGCACAATAGAAACTTCTGCAGATGGAATTGTTTAAATATGTGAGAATTAGTTGAGCGCCCGAGTCGGATCGCAGATAATAGTTCCATAGTGTTAATCTGTTTAACAT
>NW_016193674.1:241-3254 GCF_001687245.7 Rhagoletis zephyria | reverse complement strand
AGAATCGAAGAAGATCCTGATCTGTGGGAAAGACATAAATTTGTAAAACTCAAGTGTAGAAATCAACTAAATGAAGACTTTAAACGGGTTAAGCTTACTGACCCCAATTCACTACTAAATGAAGACTTTAAAGAGGTTAAGCTTACTCACCCCGATTCACTATTACAAAACATAAAATTGTNAACGATGAACAATTACTAAAAAATGCTGTAGAAAACCAAAATCAAGCAGAAACGTATAATGATAATACTTCTCCAACTGAAAATGATATTTTAAAAAGAATCGAAGAAGATCCTGATCTGTGGGAAAGACATAAATTTGTAAAACTCAAGTGTAGAAATCAACTAAATGAAGACTTTAAACGGGTTAAGCTTACTGACCCCAATTCACTACTAAATGAAGACTTTAAAGAGGTTAAGCTTACTCACCCCGATTCACTATTACAAAACATAAAATTGTTTAAAGATCTTAAAATGCTTGATACATTGTATGGTCCGAATAGAGATTCAAATGGTCGATGGCGAATACCCAAATAGTCAAATTAAGGGAACAAAATCATTTAAATATCTATATATTATTAGGAAATTGTTCAATTATAATCCACACTCATTCATAAGTGGTAGAGGTTTATTGAAATCAATCGATTGTCGTAAAAATATTTATCAATATTGGGATAACCCTAATGAGTTGGTGGATAGATTGAGATTGCTTATATCTTAAACAAGTGCCGACCATAACAACCATCAAAACGAGATTATATCAATTATTGAAGAGTTGCGAGAAGCAAATATTATTAAATAATATGAGTATAAATAAATTTGGACTTTTCTCATTTGATAATAGTAGGTCAAGAGCGAAAACCATTCTAGACCGAAACAAAAATCTTAATTTAAACAAGAAAATAATAATTAACCTAGCTGCTCCTATAGAAGACGATGATGCCATTTCGAAAGTATTCCTTTTAGAAACGTTAAATAAGATGAAAACTAAATTAGAACATCAAATCAAAGAAATAAATGTAATCCTGAATAATAGTATTAAAAATGATGTATCAATTCTTGAGAATCTAATAGACCAACGAATAAAAAGTGCATGTGGAGAAGAATTACATGATATAAACAACTATTTATCAACTATTGAGGATTATTTGATGCGTTTCATTGTGTTGAAACAACATCGTACTGAAAAAGACGTTGAAGTGTTAAAAATAAAGTTCCCTACTATAAAAGGATTAGCAAAATGAATAACAAAAGAGCTATTGTAGAAGCATTACATAAACAAGCTAGAAAAAGTTTTAAACGAAGACGTGTTATTATTAAAGGAATCGAAAGCATGGGCTGAAGCAGTTAAAGATAAAACTAAAGAAAATGTAACAAATGCAATGGCTAAGATTTTAAACTCAAGTAATCGAATACCGAAAAACCTACAAACAGATGATGGAAAGGAATTTTATAATACTAATTTTAAGACTCTATTACAAACAAAAAATATCAATCATTATTCAAAATTTTCATCATTAAAAGCATCTATAATAGAGCGTTTCAATAGAACATTAAATGGATTGATATCTATAAAAATTTAGTCAATGATTACAATAAATACAGGACCATCAAAATGACTCCAAATGATGTAAATTCAACGAATGAACAACATTTATTGGACACCGCATACAACAATTTAAAAGTTTTTCGTAGACCAAAATTTAAAATAAATGATGAGGTTAGAATAAGTAAATATAAACATGTATTTGAAAAGGGGTATACACCAAATTGGACAACAGAAGTTTTTAAAATAAAATCAATTAAAAATACAAATCCTACAACATATATACTTGAAGACTATCAAGGTAATGCTATTAAGGGGGATTCTACGAATATGAACTAATGAAAACTAAACTCCCTCGTGTATATTTAGTTGAAAAATTTTAAGACGTCGAAACAATAGAGTTTATGTTAAATGGTTAGGATTCTCTTCTGAACACAATTCCTCGGTGAATGTTAATGACTTAAATTAAAAAAAAAAAATTAAAAAAATTAATAAACATATCTATATGTATTATAAATAAAAAAGTGTTTTAAAAATTATTTCAGTTAAGTATTTAATGATAACCTATCAACATGTCGATTACATTAACAATGAATGGTAATTCATCTATACTGGTTGCAAATTATTTCCCTCCCATAGAACTGAAGCAAGATTATGTTTGTGTCCAAATGTGGACAAAGAAAACGATTTGTTTCACATTGGACCGATGGCTATTGAGGTACCTGTTGGAACATATGAATTGGATGATATAGTTGAGACAATTACTAACATATATGAACCTTTAAATCTATTGATATAAAAGCTAATCCTAATACATTTCGAACCGAAATTATGAGCAACAACGAAGAAGTGAATTTTGATAAAGAATGCTCAATTGGTCCATTACTAGGTTTCAGTAAAAAAATATTGAAGCCAGGGATTGTTCATTTCTCTGACAACCCAGTGGATATAACAAAAATAAACACAATATCTGTTGAATGTAATATCATCACCGGCTCATATATAAACGAAACATCTGTGCATACAATACATCAGTTTTCTCTTAGAGTTAGCCCAGGATATAAAATCTCAGAAATACCTGTTAATTTTATATATTTGCCGGTTAATACTCATCAAATAAGTACTCTAGTTCTTAAAGTTGTTGATCAAACGGGTAGCCTGATTAATTTTCGTGGAGAAGACATATCAATAAGGCTACATTTAAAACCTATCTAAAGAAAAAAAATGATAATTTTCAATAAAAAGCAACTACATACTTATTTTGTGAATATTTTTCAATCATCCTCAAAAGTATTGGCTACAAAAACAAAAAATCTTCGCTCTAAAGAGGTAAATTCTCTTGTTCAACATAAAACTGATTTAACCCCATCGAATTAGGAGTTTCTAATAAGTCTAGGATTTAATTTGAAAAAATGAGTGATATAATAAACGTTTTGTACAAACCCATTTTTGATAATAGTATAATAAA
>NW_016193674.1:0-157 GCF_001687245.7 Rhagoletis zephyria | reverse complement strand
CCCATTTTCCAAAATTTTACCATAAACGTATTTCTTGGTAAAGAATTGTTGCAAGCATCAATTTTGAATAAATTAGCTTTAATATTTACTGATATATGTTATATTTATTTTAGATTTTGTATTTCTCTAAATTACCGTTATATGGGATGTGGGCGTG
>NW_016193673.1:0-3254 GCF_001687245.7 Rhagoletis zephyria | reverse complement strand
TAAATATGCTCTAATTATGGAGAAGTACGCCTTCCTCTTTTGCAAATATGTATATAAATAAGCCATATATTGGTGAGTCTCTCTTTAGCGTGAATCGTACATTCCTCGGTGACGTAGCCTCCTTTCCGCTACAGATCCGACACCGAATTCGCAGTTCCTTACATTGAAACTATAGCATAGGTCGCAAGATATTTTTTTTACAACGCCGCGTCCATCACATTTGTTAACTGACAATGATCTCAGCCTTAGTCATCCCGAGCAAAGCAGCCAACCGGACAGACACGTCTTTCCATTATGTATCTGGGCATTCCATGCGCTTTCACTTTGCTTTAAAAATTACAATGGTTGTAACCAAAAGAAGAGAATCTTATTTAAGTCTTTTTTTTAATTTGTATTCAATATTTATGGATCGTTGGGTCTCACACTTAAAATAGAATTAATCTGGGTCCAACAACACCTCCTACTATGAGTTTCACGGTATTACTAGCAAAACTACCTTCCTTTATCAGGTGTAGCTAGTTAGATTTGAAAAAGTTATTGCATTTCCCCTTCATCTATTGAAAATCACTGAAGTTACTTAAAGACGTTACTAAAAGATATTGATTTAGATTCCCTTGTTGACGAACTCGTACCCCTTTAGAATTTTCTGCGAGCAGAAAAAAGTGATTTAAATATTGAATTACACATTTTCATTTGGCCATTTACAACTTTATTTGTCAGTGAATTTTCTTCGTTGATAGCTTGATGTTTTTGTAAAAGAAGAAACTTTAACACAATTTACAAAAACTTGCAAAAATCATTAGTTTTTAAATTTGTTTCCCTGTTAAACTTTGCATTTTTTCATTCACAATGCAAAATTAAAATGAAAATATCTTGCGAAAATTATCTTCTCTAGAAAAACGGTATATAATCTACGACCTAAAAATAATTTCAACGTGTTTCGGTTTTTTTTTTTGTGTAATTTTAGTGTCCCTACAGTGTAGGGAGTGTAGTCGGGGTGCCCAAAATTTTCCGGACCCGAGGCCAGAATTTTTGAAAAACCCATTCTATTTAGCCCAACCGCTTTGTTACTCGCCGGCAACAACGTTTTGTAGGGGGGAGAATAAGTGAGGCTTCCAGGGCTTTGGTCTGAGTGGGTGATAGCGCTGTATTGGCTATTGAAACATTTTTATTAGTAGATCTCTATGACAATGTGTATCAAACTTTAGTGCCGTAGGACTTGAATAACGGGTCGCGCAACTGCTACGTACATCCAGTGCACGAGCCGTGATTTTATGACCCCTTTTTGCCATTAAATAGCAATCGAATTTCCAGCTGATATTGGGTAAACTCATAGTGGCTTTTGGGAGAACGTCGTTGAGAGCGGCTTGCTTGAAGGCCGTTTCAGATAGAACTGTGTCGCTTTGCGTGACATTTCTAGCGTTGCCAGCAAAGCGCAAAACGTCACAATGAGCGCCATGGGAGCACTTTTACATTACTTGTGACAATTTCTATGAATTTAGTAAATTTAGTTTTACAAGTTTTGTTTAGAAAGCAATGAACTCTACTATACTCCATGATAAAAACATGCTATACTCAACGAATACAATTTTCAATTATCAATGAAAGGAAAAGTAAGTAAATGCACACACAAATGCACTGTAAAAATTTACGAAAAATAAATATTTTCTTCAAACTACTTATTACTTTTCTGAAGCGGAATACTAACTTGCCTGGAATTTAATTTCGCTAAACGGCCATTAATCCACAGGCATTCAAAAGTAAAAGCAAGGAAAATTCACACGCATTGCACGTTTTACTAGGACGGCAATAAAAAGTGCTCTGCGCTGCTTCTCGTCGCGCAGTTAATATTTAATTTTACGACGGTTTCATAAACTACTTACGTAACTATGTGCTCAAGTATCGGAACACTTGAGGGCTTAACACATTTAGCGAAAGAATTACCTGCTATTTTTAGATGCGCCTTGGCAGAGCATGACGATAATATATTTATAAAAAAACAAGCATTTCAATTGAAGTATTAAATTTTCTTTGAATGAAGTGCAGTCAGAGAAACGCATTGCGAAGAAAAACGCATGCGCGCAACTTGCTGGGTGCACTCGTGTGTTAAACATTTATTGCCACCACCGCAGCCACACCAAACTCTTTGCATTTAAATGATTATATTTTATTTAGTTAAATTTTTAATGCGCTCAAGCCACAGAGAGTCTCTCATTCGGCGAGGCAAGGAATCCCTTGATAAAAATGCTTAGGTAAATGCGTTTCTTGCAATTTTGTGTGACGGTCGCTCGGGTAGGGCGGGGCGTTCTAGCACGCCATCTTGCTAAGCTAGTAATTCGCTCTTAAATGCAATATTTTTTAATCGCATAAGCATTTTATCAGCAACGAGTTTTTTCTAAACATTTGCGATATTTGTGGCAAGAACGGTAATGTGACCGTCGACATTAGCTACTGTCCTCAATTATTGGAGATGTCATCTTTGTCGCTGTTGCAACTACTGCTATTGCGACCGGTTCATTTGAGCGTGACGATTTGCAGTTTATTTTTCCTTTTCCTTTTTAGTTTTATTTAAATTAGTTTTATGCATTCCGAAATATATGCAACTAAACCAACACATGCATATGGTATCTACTCTTCTATTGCTTAACGTTCTATTGGATCGTAGTGGCAGAGGGAATTGTTTCTATCAATCAATACAATAACACCTTTGAAGGATAAATTGCAAATAATCTTACGGTTATTATTATTTCAGGAAAATTATGCACGCTTTTTGTTCTAACTAATAAATAGTAGCAATCTTCTTTCTAATGAAAAACCCAAAGTAGATCATGAGAGATTACTATCGAATCGTACATTTTCAGGGAAGTGCCAAAAATATGTGAACATATTTTTGAAGCTCGACTGTCGTAGCTTTATGTTTTTNAAAATATATGCAACAAAACCAACACATGCATATGGTATCTACTCTTCTATTGCTTAACGTTCTATTGGATCGTAGTGGCACAGGGAATTGTTTCTATCAATCAATACAATAACACCTTTGAAGGATAAATTGCAAATAATCTTACGGTTATTATTATTTTAGGAAAATTATGCACGCTTTTTGTTCTAACTAATAAATAGTAGCAATCTTCATTCTAATGAAAAACCCAAAGTAGTTCATGAGAGATTACTATCGAATCGTACATTTTCAGGGAAGTGCCAGAAATATGTGAACATATTTTTGAAGCTCGACTGTCGTAGCTTTATGTTTT
>NW_016193671.1:0-3254 GCF_001687245.7 Rhagoletis zephyria | reverse complement strand
TAACCAACTTGCTCGAGTAATCGAATAATCGCACAGCCCTAATTAAAACCAAAACAGATATTCATACTTGTGTATTCACATATATATGTATTAAGAGAAAATCGCATTTTCACTGTTATCACTGGACATCGCAAAAACTTGCGTAAGTCAAAAGGCACACAATAAGTTAAATATTATCCAAATTACCTGATACATTTGTATATTCGTAGCTAGTAAAATACACATTTTCACAATGTAATATTGTCCTACTTTCCCCCCTTTTCTGTTTACTTTTGCAGACACATTAAATACTCCCTGTAGCGCAAAAAAAAAAGCAAATTCCGCCAGGAAATAATTTCTGCCTATCCCTACAAAGGAAATATGCAATAGCAGAGGCGTTCTCTGAGGGTTCGTTATGTGCTTTGAAGTGGGCAATTATTTAAATATAAATAGCTATTCAGACAATGGCTGAAAAGTGTATTTTTTCCATTGTGGCTGAATGTTGTGGGTGTAAGTGGTAATGCTAGTTGACCTTGCACAGAAAGTATGTCGGCAAAATGTTTTTGTTATGCAGTGAAGCGTTTATTTTAAAAGCAAATTTAGTTTTTAGTCAAATGTGGTGTGGAATCCATTTATACACACACATATGTATCTTAGTTAAGTGACCACCTCGCATTATTTGGGTCGAAATTTAATTTGCAAATCTTGAAGGTGCTTTCACTAAAGTTTGGTTTTTTAAGAGCCACCTGATAGCGGTGTAATTGAGATATTCTAAAACTTGGGTTTTATGTTTAAAAAGCATTATTTCTTATTATGACAATTAAAGACTCGCCGCGTAGATATTATTTCGCCGTAATGAAAAGACAACCGTTGGCGGTGCAGAGGACATTGTCGTTGTCGGTTTGGAGATTTGCAGGCTGATAGTTGAAATATATCCAAAATTGGCTATGCAAAAACCGAAAAATCTGGAGCAAGCTTTGCTATCAGATATTTTAGTTCTCGCACACTCCAAAAAAATATTTTTACATTGTGGCTACACATAAGTTTTCGGATCTCAGACAGCTTCAGCGTATATGAAGCAAAAAAGTTGACCATTCTTCCTGACCGTCGCGAAGCAAAGAGAGCTTTAGACTCACATAACAAGATTGTGAGTGATCACGTAATTTATTTATTTNTTTTTTCGCTAGACGTAGTTAAGTCGCAGACAATTTTAAATATTGCCGCCATACAATTCCTTATAATTTATGCCTTTCTTACAATTATTATTTCATATTTACGCTAGAGTAAAAATTCATTGTGCTACATTGTGGGACATTAGCTAAAAAATGTCTCAGACAAATAAATATTTAAAGTGAAAGCATCTGGTCCATAACTTAAAATGTTTACGAACAATAAGCTTACTATAAACTCTGAGGCAATGCCAAAGAATGAAAATTAACACACCTATGTATACTTATTTGTATTGTATTCTATTGTTGTATGTGTTGCAAGCCTCGATTAACAAACAAAAAGAAACCCTTTCTGCGCGAACACAAAAGAAGAGCGTTATTTTTAAATTCATTGATAAAAAGTGTCGGCACTGGTGGCATTGGGTATATGCTACTGAAACAGTGTGAGCGAGAAAAAAATTCTTAAAAAGGATTCGTTAAAGAAATTTGCATTCAAAATTGTAAATCGTAGTTTTATAGCTGATACGCAAATATTTAATGTTGTTCTAAAAATTCTCGCAAAAGTTGTATTAATAAATAAAATAAATTAATAAACTCTTTGTGTGATAGCACGAGATACTTCGTTTTTTCCTCATTCAACAAGCGACCTACGCGTTTTTCTTTTTGTCTAATACCGGGATGGTAGAATAGACATCGTCCTTGTGTTTACCGATGATATTGATACCGTCGGCATAAGCTAGCAATAGTGATGATTAAGTATACGACTTTACCTAAACATATAGTGAGTAACTGGTTGAGAAATTGAGAGCTGACTTATGGTACAGCAGCTGGAATAAGGAACATTAAACTGTCATCGGGAGCAGAGCAAGCGTCCATCCTTGTCCCGGATCTATGAAATGTTAGCTATGATGTCTTATTAAACCTCGAAATTCCAGATGAAATATTCTTTATTAGACAGATTATATATATGGCTGTCGTTATCATAGCGCAAAACAACGAAGAAGATCGCAAGATATGATTAGAACCCAAGAGTGCCTAGAACCACACATTATGAAATTATTGACAGAAATTTTTGCTCGCAAATAAATAATTCCACTGGCAGTGAACTTGCAGGTACAATGTGCCGGAAAATTGCTATCTAAAAGGGCAGTGAAATATTTGGGGATAAGTCTCAACCTCAGTCTTAAAGTTTCGATGCAAAAACAGCAGGCGTTGGAAAAAGCTACGAAAATAGTGTCTTCGGCGAGCAGACTAAGGGTGAATATCAGCAGACTCACTCCACCGCGCCGATCTATGGGCTAACACCCGAAAAACAGATCAGCGTACGGCGGCTTCACGCATCGCCCTGGTGCCCTGTACCCACCCTGGTACCCTAGTAAAACATTTACTATGTACCCATATATCAGTTCGTAGCTAGTTCCGAGCGTGGATTAAACTTAACGTAAAGGTATTTGATAAAAAAAAATTTTGAAAGTAGGAATTTTCCTAAATAATATATAATTTTGATTGGCACGAAAATCGGCTCTAACACCAATCAAGCTGACTGGTTTTTAAATACGTTTTTACAACCAGAGACATTCAAAGATTTTCCTGTACGATTACTTGTTTAACATGGTGTACCAGCCTGCTGCCTTTAAATAAGTAAAACAATCATGAAATAGATAAAATGCGGCTTCCGCTGTGATTCACAAGCATGAAATATACCTATCACTGTATTTATGGTTTTTTTATTTTTTATTGAGCACGAAGGCTTATAAAAGTTATTATTTTACTGTTTGTTCACAGTTATTGTTCGTTGTCGCTAGCGTTATTGTCTTATTTTCCGACAATTTTACGCTTCACTTTTTCCTTTTTGACATTGCTATATCGAAATAAATAATTACCGCAAATTGCAGCATATAATCGTTGTTGGTATATTATTTAGTAGTGTAATTAGGGACTTGTGCATGCCATTGCGAAATATTTGCTTTGTCCGAAATATTTAATGCGGTTGCTAAAATTATGAGAGAACAAGAAAAGAAGTCTCAGTTCGGGTAAAGTGTTTGCAATCGAGGGGGAAAACGGGTATATATTTTTTGTTTCATTCTTCTGTAAATTACCTTTACA
>NW_016193670.1:1587-3254 GCF_001687245.7 Rhagoletis zephyria | reverse complement strand
AAGGGGTGTAAAGGAAACATGATTGCCTATTTATATAATTGATTGATAATATGAGTATATTTTAAAAACTGTTTATGTCGTGAAAGTAAACTTTTCCCATTTTGATAATTCTAATTTATAGAAGTACATTTTATTAATTGAAGTTTTAATTAGTATATAGTATACAAGTATATCTCTTTCGAAATTTCTAAAGTCTCTCCTCAATATAAGTATATTTAAAACTTTATTATAGGTTCTTTGGTGAAAATAGGCCTACAGGGGAATCGAACACCAATGAAATAAAAAAATCGATAGCGCGCCTTTATTGCAAAACTCAAGGTGGTGCGGAATATGCAATTACTTTAAACAGTAAAGAATAAGACTATATTTTATAATATAACATAAACGTTTTTCTTTCATTTGTTTGAACACTTTGAAATTATAATATATATATATATATATATATATATATATATATATTTATATATATATATATATATATATTTATAGATAATATATATATATATATATATGTAATAATTTATATATCGAGATAAGTATAACTATTTTTTTTTTTTTTATTTATTTATTTAAAATTTTTGTACAACTAAGAGAATTCAGTCTTTTATATGAACATCAACAAAGAATTATAATCTATACTAACATAATTTGCCAAGAAAAGATACAAACTAAAATATATGAGTTCTTAATGTAAACTTAATACTAATACAGCAAATGTAAGTGATTAATGAGGAAAACGGAGATGGATAATGTAAGATAATAAGTAGAAGAAGAAAGAAAAAGGAAAAAAGGTACACACCAAGATTATTTGTAGTCAGAGGACATATCAAGGCCACTAAAGTATTGCATTATTAACTTTTTATACCCGAGCGCACTTGTGCACAAGGTTATATTAATTTTGTTCACATAACGGTTGTTTGTAACAGCCAAAACGAATCGAGATAGATATAGACAAATAAATACATAAATGCTCAGAATGAATAGAGAAATCGATTAAGCCATCTCTGTCTGTCCGTCCGCCCGTTTACACGATAACTCGAGCAAAAATTGAGATATCTCAACGAAATTCGGTACGTAGGTTTCCATTAATCCAAGGTAGGTTGGTATTGAAAATGGGCGAAATCGGACTGTAACCACGCCCACTTTCCATATAACGGTAATTTCCAGAAATACGAAAACTGCGATATTTTAGTAACTACTGAAGATAATTCACTCAAAATTGATATTTACAATAACTATCAGACGAAAAATAAGAATATTATAAATTTTTGGAAAATGGGCGTAGCCACGCCCACTTATGGTTACATGTGTATATCTTGGCAACCGCTGCACTGATTTCATTCAAACCTGGCACAGTTGTTGGTCTTGGTACAGCATACCAAATGGCCGAGAATTTTTAAAATCGGACAACCACGCCTACAGTCCACAGGGTAATTTAGAGAAATACGAAATCTTCGATAAATCAGTAAATATTAAAGCTAATTTTTTCAAAATTGACGCTTGCAACAACTCTTTACCAAGAAATAGGTTTATGATAAAATTTTGGAAAATGGGCGTAGCACCGCCCACTTATGATCACATATATGTATCTCGGTAACCGTTCCACCAATTTGTACCAAACTCGGTACGGTTATTGTGCTTGCCACATAAAAGCAAAACGTTGAAAA
>NW_016193670.1:0-1462 GCF_001687245.7 Rhagoletis zephyria | reverse complement strand
AGTCTAGCTTTAACACTTTCTGGAATCGAGTTCCACAGTCTTACAGCGCTAATGAAAAACAGTCGACTGGAAGCAAGCGAATTATATTAAGGGACAACCAAGCTGTTATGTCTCTGTGATTTGGTTAGTTGAAGCTTTTCATACAAATATTGCGGGACTTTCCACTCTAACAATTTATACAAAAAAATCAGTTTCTTGCAGCCAAAAAATTTATAATACTGCAACCAATAATTTTATCGCGCCATGGCGATATATGAGCATATCGTCCAATGACATACACATACCGTGTTACGTTANACAGTCTTACAGCGCTAATGAAAAACAGTCGACTGGAAGTAAGCGAATTATATTTAGGGACAACCAAGCTGTTATGTCTCTGTGATTTGGTTAGTTGAAGCTTTTCATACAAATATTGCGGGACTTTCCACTCTAACAATTTATACAAAAAAATCAGTTTCTTGCAGCCAAAAAATTTATAATACTGCAACCAATAATTTTATCGCGCCATGGCGATATATGAGCATATCGTCCAATGACATACACATACCGTGTTACGTTATTGAAATCTACATTCAACTTGCTGACTGACTGCTATAAACTATTTCGGAATATGTGAAATGGGGCAAAATTAACTGCATAGCAAGTTTGCGTCGTGTTTCCTGAGGCGTAAACGAAGCAGACATTCCTAGCTTACGTAAAGTTACATACATATTACTTACTACTTTATTAACATGATCACAACAGCTTAACTTATTATTTACAATAAAGCCTAAGTTCTTAATTTTCTCAGTGGTCATGAGGGCGGCTGTACCCATCCACGGAGGTGGGATGTTGGTAGGGTCTATTAAAATGTTACATATAGGCATGACATACGACTTAGCAGCATTTAAACATAAAAGATTCCTCTGCGCCCAACACAAGATACCGGACAGATCACTATTAACCTTATAACATATATCCTCGACGAGACCTATACGATTCGAAAGGTACAGCTGAATATCATCACCATACGCATGGACATTTACATATTTGCACACCGAAAATACATCATTTACAAACATACTAAACAATAGAGGACCAAGGATTGATCCCTGAGGGACACCTGCTTTGATAGCTTTGAACTGTGAAGAAACATTCTCACCTTTAACTCGTTGAACTCTGCCCTTAAGATAGCTAGACAAAAGTTTTATCGCACTATTAGAGAATGCAAAGTAGTGCCTGAGTTTTCGACATAACAAAGAGTGGTTGACTGAGTCAAATGCCTTAGAAAAGTCTAAGAGGCATAGAATAGTTAGATCTCCATTATCGTACGGCATTCTAATGTCATCCAAAATTTTAACCATAGCAGTGGCACAGCTATGCTTGGGTCTAAACCCAGACTGCAAAGGAAAAAGCAAATTATTTTTTTGAATGCACATGGAGATTTGGTCAGCCATCAAAAACTCACACGCTTTAGAAAATG
>NW_016193668.1:0-3255 GCF_001687245.7 Rhagoletis zephyria | reverse complement strand
TCTTCACCTTACGTAGTGAGCACCTTATATGAAGGTGGTGTTACCGGCGTAATTAGATTGGGTACAATTTGTTAGTGTAGTTTTTTGCTTTTATGATGAGAATAAAAGTAAACCACGATGAGCTTTGAAGTGGAATTTAATATCTGTAGATGTGGAGATGAGCTTTAGTTCCTTCAAATTAATGTTTCGCGATAATCGCATGAGACTATTGCCTGAAATTTTCAAAATGCACTTAGTGGCGTCGTGCTACTATGATAGCACAGCCGAGTATCATAGTCAACTATGTACAGTGGTCTCAAAAATTATAGCCGCAACAAATTTTGATAAGTTTTAAAATATTATTTTTAATTTTGGTTAGTTTTTTATAAAGGTTCTGTAACAACGTCCGTTGGGCATTTACCCAAAATTTCGTGCAAATCGTATCTCAATTGTGTAAATACCCAAATATTTTTCTCTATCCCATTCTCGAAAAATAATTTGTTCAAACTTTTCATTTGAAGATTGCTGTATGTACCAATCTTGTGACTACAAAAAAAAAATTTTTAATTTTTTATTTTGTACCAATAGCCCAATGTAAAAATGTACAAATTTATACAAATGTACCAATCAATCGACAGCGTTAAAATTTTGCGCAATATTAAAAAAAAAAACAAAATCAACAAGTTTTTGTAAAAATTTTTAATCCTAGCAGAATAAAGTACAGGTTTCAAATGGTTAAACATCACAGTAACTTTTTTAAAATTAAAAAAAAATAAAAAAACAAAGTTGAAAACTTGGATCTACACGGGTTTTGTTAAAGAATGAACTATATTTAAAAAAATAACCAAAATTATATAAGAACAAAAATATTATATTAAAACTTGGCAAAAAGTTGTGCGGCTATAACTTTTTTAACACTGTATGTATTTTTTACAGATTTAATTGGACATGCACACCGTATGTAGATAAAGGTATGTTTATAACAAAATTAAAAAACAAAAGCCTTTTTTGCCTTTTTCAAAGCTCATTTTTTCCTTTTTTCAAGTTTTTAGTGTCTTAAAATCCTAACCCTGGTAATCGTAATTTTTTTCCATTTTTTAATTTTGATGATTAATTTAATATTCTCACATAACCCATCAATTACTAATTCAATGGTAATTAAAAATAATCAAAAAAAAATATGATTATTAATTGGCATAAAAAAATCGAAAAAAATTAAAAATAAGCAAATAATTATAATAATCATTTAATTAAAAAAAATCTAAAATAATTTAAAACAATCAAAAATAGCAAAACAATCATGTGATTACAATTAATTAATTAATTGGTTAATTTTTCTGTTTGAAGGTAATTAATTATTAATCATTAAAAATGTGCAAATAATGGTACTGTTACTAAAAAAACATGCTTTAATTAATAATCATTATGATTATTAATCATTATTTAACCGGTCTGCTATGGTAAGGCTCAACATCAATTACGTCTTTAAAGTTTAAACTAACAGGTGCTTGGAGTGTAATGAAGTACAGTCACCTCAATTCCATCGCATCAGTTGTGATACATTACAAAATACCAAATTTCTTCTAACACTGGTTTTAAAAATATACTGAACCTAGTTTAAAGAAGTCGTAGTTTGTGTTAAACTCTATTAAGCCCTCAGTGAGTAATGCGGCAACGTTTGTAAGAAGTTGCATTTCGAATGAAAATATGAGTTAGGGCCTTTCTATATTAATATATTAAGGTATACATAGCATGTACATCGGATTTTACCACTATCAAAAAAAAAAATAAAAATAAAAAAAAAAAATCAATGTTTGAAAATACCTTTATTATATGGTCGATATTTTAGGTTTTTATTTTTTATTTTTATAATTACTGAGTTATGATGATGTTTTGTATGTATTACTAACTAACTTTTTTTAAGGAGGACAAACTGACTAATTTACTTCTTCTTATTTACTTTCCAACAATTGTACGTCTTCTCCTCCGGATCACCCGTTTGCCCCCATTTGGATTCTTTGTTCTCCTTCTCATCCTATACCTCCTTGTAGTTGTAGTCCTTCGTCCCCTTCGTGTAGATGTACTTGCTGTTGTTGTTGTGGTTGAGGTACTGGTTGAGGTATTGGTTGCGCTGGTCGGTGCAGTTGCAGTGGGAGTAGATGGAGCGGTTAATGTCGGGCTACTCGGAGAAGTAGCTTGTGATTGCGCAAATTCAAATAATAGACAAAAGGCCACACAGGCAAATAAAAAAATTTGAAGTTTCATTTTGTTCAGACAGCTAATGGATCGGTTGGTAAGAATGAACATTAACTAAAGGGTTTCATATCTGGGAAAGCCTTTTATAGCACGGTAAGATGTGTAAAACGCAATAGTACGCACTCGCACGCACTTTCACGCACTTTCACGCCTTTTTTACTATAGAAAACTATATGAATCCACAAGATGTTGTATATATGTTTAATATACATACATATATGTATATATACGTACATATTCGGCAATGAAAATTTAGTTTAAAATTTTAAGTTTCCTCAGGAGAAAGCAAGCTATGTGTTTACGCGCGAAATTATATTTACCCAGCTGCTAAACACAACTTCAGTTATGCGAATAAGGCGAACTAGGGCCTTGCGACTTTCAACATTCAATGTCGTGCAAATATTTATGAGTATACTTGTAGCAAACCATAATGTTTAGTTGACTGTTTACTGTTTATATAGAGGTATTGACGAGGTCGAAGAACTTTTTTCAGGGATTTTCGTTTTGTTCGGTTGGTTATGTGCACTGCTTGTGCGCCCAAATTAAGGAAAAGTACAAACCTACTGTTTTATACTTATGACTCGGAATTCAGTTATGTAGGTTAGGTTATGCTGCTTGACAAAAAACATCTCACACATATGTACACTAGGATGGTATTATATCGAAAAGAGCTGGGATTTCGGTCTCACCCCCTAGAAATGTTTTGAGTCATCTAAATATTTATTGGATTGTGTTAAAACTTTGTTATAGTTTAGTCTTTAGGCTATTCACACATTTCTAGGGGATGAGACCGAGAATCCAAACACTTTTATTTTTCTCCATATAACTGAGGACCATCCTAATGTGCATACCACAATAACGTCCATAGTGTTTACGGTCCTTGAATCAGTGCATTCACGCAATGTTTAAGTATATTTTCGGTAAATTTCTTATCATATTACCTGCAAATAATTTTTGCGAGCCTATACCATTGAGTTCTATTCCGAAATCTATTATCCTATTGAGCTTAGGTATCAGTTC
>NW_016193667.1:0-3255 GCF_001687245.7 Rhagoletis zephyria | reverse complement strand
GCTTTCGAGCTTTTGTGTATTAACTTAACAAGCAATGGTGGTTTGTTAAGAAATTGTTTTCTAAAATTACTTTTGAATGGAGGTTTGTGGAAATAAAACTGTCGTACTTTGTTGGCCATAATGCATTATTCTGGGAATTATTTTTGATTTAATTCGCTTTTTTTAAACCTATTGCACTGTAATTAGTAGAAAGTCGTGCAAATGCATAGATTAGAGACCAATTAAAGCCTAACATTTATTACACTATGAGAAACTAGAAGTGAATTACTTGTCCATAATCTATCAGCAGAATGAAGAGTGTAGTTGTATTTAATATATTGTGACTCCTTCTTTTCAATCATATCGCTGTGAAAGTTATTATCCGTAGGTCATATTTGTACCATTATAAGTCGCGGTATAAATATTTATCGATGTTGTGTATAATAGACGTAGGTATTGATCGGTTTATTAATGGATTTTATTATTCACTAGCAAAAAACCGACGTTCTTCGCTACGCCTCCTCAATAATTTTTAAACTTTGTTTTGGTGTATGTTCATTACCAATATTCAAGATGAGTTGCGAAAAGTTTTTAAATCGAAAAAAAAATTACGCTAGAAAAATTCGAAAGGATTGAAAGCATAAAAATCACAAATATCTGTTGGCTTTTTGGACAGTTTAATACCAAACTTCAACCGCAAATTGTGTGAATCGAGAGCACTCTTCAAAAATATTTTCGAAATAAAGTTTCGATTAACCTTTTTCCGTTTAACACCATATACCTGTATTATAATACATGTTTGATTGAATTTATAAATTTAAATTAATTTAAATCTTTCGGCAGGATGCTGCTCTTTTAAAAAAAGTAGATTATTTTTAAAACCCAGTTCGTGAGCTATCGTTGCAAAAAATTTCATTTTTAAACAGACAGAAAGCCTATTAAACATTTTTTTTTTAAATGAAGCTCTCTTAAACCTTTTTTGAACTTATCAATTTAAATGAATTTAATTTTTCGACACTTGGCAACTCTTTTAAAAATGTAATAGTTTCTCAATGCAGCTGATAAGCTATATGCGTGAAAAATTTAATTTTTAAACAAGTGGTAAAGCTCTTCCAAAATATTTTCGAAATTATGCTCTCTTAAACCTTTTTTCGTTGGATATCTACATTGTTATATTTGATTGAACTTATTAGTTTCATTTAACTTTTTTATCAGCTTGCAGCTGTTTGAATTAAGCAACCAATTTTCAACCCAGCTCATAAGCTATCGGCGTGCGAAATTTCATGCAAATCGGTTTATTAATTTTCGCGTGAATGAGCGACAAATATCCAAACTCACCACCCACAAACTGACAAACGTACCAGCTGGCAAATTTACATATAATCAGCCTAACCAACCATGAGTTTCATTTTCCCCGAATCGGTTCACTTTGTACTTTTCGTTTCCATGTATTTAGTTACTATGGGCGGATGGGAAAATTTCGGGTGAATTTTTTTACAGGCGAAACTCAGAATGAGGTAGAATATTAGCAGGATATGAAAATTTATAATAGATTTCTTTATCGTTATATGTTAAAGCTAAATCGGGAACGTGGCAAACTTTCTAGAGAAACTGGAGAAAAGCAATTGTCGGACGATGCAGCCGACTCGGCTCTTATCGCTTGGGCAAAATTTCTGGATATCCTTTTTGGTCTGATTCAAGGTTACTTGAACTTTAAGTGTAAGTGGGTGGTTAAGGGCAACCTCGCCGTCCATTAGTATGGGATACCGCATCCCTCCCGGAAACTCCAGAATTATCTTGGATAGGAAGCTGTCATAAAAGCTAAATATTGAGGACAGGGCATTAAGAAGGTGTTTGTTACCTGCGGGAGAGCTTTTGTTAAAAGATGGGCTCTATTGCTGAGCGTAATTCATACGCTCTATGAAACCAAAGGAAAACCTGTTTTATTTTCACCGAATTCTCTTGGGGAAGCTACGTTAACTACCAGTTTTAGCGCATGCAACCGGCAGTCCTAATAGATATATGGGGGACAATAAAATCACTCCTATACCCTAAGACCTAAACATGCTAGAAGACTAGCCACTCTGGAGCTATGGAGGCTTAGATTTATATTTTGAACACACAGATTATAGCGACTCCGAAATGGTTTCCAGTACATTCTACTCTACCTACATTCTCTCAAGAGCTGACTGGGTGTCATCGGGTGACTGCTTGAAGGACTAAGCGAACCTTTTCACCGATGTCCCACAATTTGGAGATAGGGTTGGGGAGCTCTACATCAAAGCCAGGTTTAGACTTCTTGACTGATGCAGTGCACTTATGTAAGTTGGAAATAGCTGCCATTAAAACCACAATTTTTACAGAAAATAGTACATACATACATATGTACCATTACTATTATTTACCATTGCTAAAATAATCACACTTCAAACTTTTTATATATGTAAAACACATCCTCGTTGCACAGCAATTCAGTATAATAAAAATATAGTACAAACAAAACCAAAACCACAAAGTTAAGGTTGACAGAATGGGGGACCAAGGCTACCTTGCGGTCATAAATTTTTAATTTCTTTTCTAATTAGAGTATCTAGAATAAGTTACGCTTGTTGCTGTTGTGGCTTTCAGCCATAGTACGCTATTTAAGTGTTCTGATAGTTCACTGTGAAATTGTTATTAAATCGGGAAGGTTTGGAATCTGTAGCAGCAGCCGTGACGATGATAAGGCGCAAACACCTCAACACCCTTTTTGTTGAAAAATTTTGGATCGCAGTTACTGACTTACTCTGAGCAACTCTCGGACATTGAAATTAGCCGCAATAATAATTTCCTAATCAACTCGCAGCGTTTCGTCGACTGAGTAATGCAGTCCGTTTAGATTTATGAGGTATTACAATGGAGGACCTTCTAAATGTCCAAGTGCGTGCTAGTACAAAGTTTGCTGACTCGAAAAAGGGTTTTGAAACATTTCTATGCTATCCACGTGCAACCTAATCTATTTGGTCTGCGTGAGCTATAAAAATATATTGTAATGGAATGTTTTAACTCACGAAGCATAAATTTATCATTAAAAGCGGCTTCGAGCTCAATCAAATTGTTAAATATTATAAAAACAATCTGCCTTACCCGAAAATAGTATCTAAATACATGAAAACCAAAGTGAAAAGTGAACCGGTTCGGGAAAAATGAAACTCATGGTAAGGCCGAATAAGAAATCTTAATGAAAATTGTTTCACTTTTCATCTAACATGCCCTTTTCTTTTTGTAGTATTCATA
>NW_016193660.1:0-3256 GCF_001687245.7 Rhagoletis zephyria | reverse complement strand
GAGCAAATGACAGTACATACGCTAATGACAATCAGCTGATTTATGACTAGTGCAGAGGTCGTAAAACTGTTGTAGGAAAGGAATTTAATTTTGGCCCCTAACCAGTGTTGCCTCGCAATTGACGATTTTGTCGTCATTTTGAAGACTGTTACTGTCATAACGATTTTACGATTTTTGTGACACAATGATGATTTTTTTATGCGCAAATTTCGCTGGTTGTGAACTTTGAAGGTGGTTACACAGACTACTAAAAATTTCAGTGTAAACACCTCTTGAGAGTTTACCATTTCTGCTAATACATAATTGTCGTATGGAATGTATATCATGTGGCAGCTCTAATAGTAGTTATCGATAAGTAGTTTTATTCTTTGTCTCATCACTATTTGTGTGGTTTTTGTCGGTCAAATGCGTAATTTTGGCGTTGAGACGTTGGGTACTGGTGAGTTCTTTAGCAAAGCTTGTAAGTATATGGCCATTTTACGTGGTTGGCATCACTGGTCCCAAATCGCACTTCAAAGCGATGTGCAGTCGAAAGCGATAAGCGATAAAGTATCGACTGGCGTAGTGCGTTCGAGTTCATATGCTTGTGAAGATTAAAGTAATCGGTGCTAGCCATATGAAATTTGGGAATGCTGCTGTAACAACTGCCATTGGTGAAGGTAGTAGCAACCAAAATGCATTCAACAAAGTGTGCTTGAATTTGACATTGCCGTCCGTCCTATAAAGTCAAATTAAAAAAAAATATGAATTTTGCATCGCTTGTTTATATTTTTTGGCTTAACAGTACCTTAAACGAGAACCTACCTGAGTTATGAATCACACCTTTTTAATATACCTTGGTAGCAACTACATTTTTCTTGTTTTTTTTGTTTAAATCGCAGTTTATTTCCCCGGATTATTTAGCTTTTGTTGAATATTTTCGGATTTTACTTTTTATGAAAAAGCGTTTTTATCTTACTAACTTTTGTTTCAGAAAAATCCAGGCCCGTTTGAAAGTCAGGGGCTTGGAGAAAACACCCGTTCCGAGAACAGACAAAAGTAACACAAAATTATTTTCAGTTGAGCATCAGCAACAAAGCTACAGGAGAGCAACAAGGTTGCAATTTTGTGATAATTATTAGGTAGCTCGATTGCACACGTTTTTATTTCGAGCTTCAAACCAAGGCAGTTAAAACCAATAATCGAGCGCATAATTATAAGGCTTTTTTAAGCCGCTGGAATTGTTGCAATTATTATATCTCTTTTTCTAAATAACAAACAAACCAATGGATTTTCATTGAAATTATTTATTTTGTAATTATTTAGTCACATTGTAATGTATTTTTTGCAGCTTTAAGCTAGCCTTTAAATTTTAATAGTTATTTGATTCTTTATCCAACTGCTATATCCTTCAAACGCTTGTAATTTGAATCGAATCCCCTTGAAATGTAAAAAACCGACTTTTTTAAGACATCATTGAAATTTCCTGCTGTAATTCATTTTAGTCTCGTTTTATCCATATAATCTCTGTACACAACAGCACCCACTAATGCCGCACCACGTCCCGAACCATCTTCGGAAAGCATAATATCATATCTATAGTCCTTTTCAACGAATTTGTCCAACGTTTCACGCATGTAGCCATCCAGGTTCGGATGACAGCGATAAACAGAACCATCTACGCCTATGATGGAGAAGCTTTCGCCCACTTTGTTTACTAAAGCGCCCAGCGTTACGCCCAACATGTTGCCACAACGTTTCACAACAACATCGCAAATATATTTGAATTTCATACAATCTTTAGGATCTGGATCATTCAAATTGAAGACTTGTTTAAAAACATTCTTTACGACTGGCCAATCATCACCTTTGTCGTTGGCAACTTCAGATAGAACCTTGGATTCGATGCAATGTGGCCTTTTCGTCAAGATATCGGTGATATGTTTGCGAAGTTTACACTGAGAGAAAACCAAGTTCTCTTTAACGGCGCGCATCATAATCAAACGTACCAATTCGCCCAGGTACATGCCTGAAAATAATATAAACGAAAGAAATAAGGGTGTGATTTGCAAAACCGCCCATCGACCAATTTCAAAACCGCCTATCTTACGGAACTAAACAAGAGAGAGCGAAAAAATTGGTTTCCTTTGAAGGCATTGTATTGTTAGGCGATATTTTCTCTAGCTGTTATTTTACAAATCTGTTGTTTTAATAACGATTTCATGATTTTTATGCATAAATATCAATGCCTGGAGTGCAAGGGTTACCAAATCTCCTTTTTGCTACCATGGCGATTTAGGCGGTTTTGCAACTGGTCGATGGGCGGTTTTGCAAAAACATCGGGGAGTTATATTAAAAAACGTGCTCTACAAAAGCGCACTTCAGTTTCTCTCTATGATTTCTTGAACCGCCTTAAAATAGGTCCCTATTTTAACATTTTGTGTCTGCCATCTTCATTGTGATATTTTTATCGACATAGTTATCTTTACAGTTACTTTTATATTTACCGATAATCTTCCCTTACCACCATCCTTATTTTTACCGTTATCAAAAATTTAATTGTTAAGGCGCTATTATGCATGAGCCAGCAGCAGTTTGGGCGACTTCAACATCTAACCAAACAATCGACTACAAAAGAGCAGAACAAGACCTTTGTACATACAAAAGCCAAACTTTTACAACATAGTACCACATTTGATTAACCTGGCATCGTAAGGTCATTAATCCTTACCAAACAACAGAACCGTCGTTAAGGTTCTAAAAGCTCAAAAAAGGCGCTATTAGTCAACGACGTAGCGTAAACGTACGTAGCAATATATAATCCGGATATCCGGTTAATATCTGTTCATTTTGTTATCGGTCATGCGGATCTTTTAATCAGAAATTCGATTATGTGGCTGTTTAAAAAATCCGGATACAACACCCATTCCTAATATTTACATATGTATGTATATATGTATGTCCAAAAGCCTTCCTGCACCTTACTTACCTGCTACCATTTTTTCGTAAATCTGTGCGCCAGGATTCAGCGAATTTTTATCGACGACCCTATCGTACTCGGTATACAAATGATCAAGGCCTCCTTTCTCGCCAAACGCGCCCCACTCCACATTTATAATGATCTTCGGTTTGTCCTTGTATTTCGCATCTAAACGCTCACAATTTTCCACTTTTTCCGTATAGCAGGCATTACAACCAGTTCCAACAATCAAACCTATATTACAACCGGGATTGCGATGGGCGCAAGACATTTGTGTACCAGTAGTGTCATTCAATA
>NW_016193659.1:0-3256 GCF_001687245.7 Rhagoletis zephyria | reverse complement strand
TTTAAAAAAAAAGTTATCAAGCTCTTAAAAAATCACCCGTTAGTATGTGCATATGTATATGGGGCATTCCGGTCTAATTCGGACACCTATCCGCCATTGTATCTCCGATGTTTTTTTAAATTTTTTATATTATAAGTAGTACCAAATGACGGCGACCTCCCTGGTTTTTTTTTAATTGTTTTATCTGGCCGTTTTCGAGACACCGACTTTTGAAAAAAAAATCCTTTTTGTTTAAATGCCCATAACTTTGCAAAGAGTGTGCTGATTTGGCCTACTTTTTTTAAAGTTAAATATTTAAAACACTCGGAATATAAATTCGAAGAAATCTTCAAACTCGTATTTTTTTGCAAAATTTTTAAAATTAAGTATTGATTTCCTTACACTTTTTTAATGTTTCATTTTTAAAACACTTGGAAATAAATTCGAAAAAATTTTCTAACTCGTATTTTTTGCAAAATTTTTAAATTTTTAATATTAAGTATTGATTTGCTTTAACTTTAATTAAGGCATTTGATTTGACGAATTCAAACTTCCAGGGTTTGAGTTGGAAAAAATTAGCTGGTTTTACATAAATTTAAGATTTATAAAAAGATAGATCCCGTTGTTATCCCATTATCAGACTAGGATGAAAAGTAGTGAATAAAGGATTTTTTTTTAGAAAAAATTTTCAAGAAAATCGATCAGTAAATATTTCTCGGAAATCAACGTATCACACACCTAGATCTACAGTGCGATCAATTAAAAAAAAGAAAAGTATTGCGATTTTTTTGCATAAAGCAATTCTTAGGACTTACATCCAATTAATGCAAATATTTTTTTCTTCATGATTATATACATTAACTAAAAGCCTATTGTTATACCTTGTTTTTGTATTAATTGCGCTGCAACTGTACGATCCACAAGCAGTTATGTTTCCCTCTTTGAATTTTGAGTTAGTTCACTTTAGATATATGTAGGTGTGCGATATTATATTAAAAATTTGAAAATAATTTTAAAATTTGAAAATTAGTTTAAATTATAGAAATTTAATGGAAATACAGGTTTGAAAATATTTTCGATTTGATATTCCAAAAAGTGTTTTGAAAAAGGAAAAGCTCGATTTTTTTTTGTAAAATTATGGGCATATAAAAAAGGAACTTTTTTTTTTTAAATCGATATCTCGAAAATGGCAGGACAAATCAGAGAGGCCTCTCTCAGTTGGTACTATAACATAAAAAATTATGTAAACAATCGGAGATACAAAAGCCAAATGGGTGTCTGAATTGGGCTGGAATGCCCCATTTATGCACTTACGCACATACATACATACTTTTGATTGCTTCCACTTTACCAAGTGCACATAAATTTAATTGCTGCTCATTGTACCTATGTAAGTATTTATGTAGGCACTAGGCACATAAGTAAGTGCGCAATACTTTTTAGCGGAGATTTGCTCTTGCTCCAGTTTTCGCACATAACATTATGCTTATTTTTTTTGTTGCACTTATTAAGTATATCTTTCTGTTAGTGCACTCTTTAAAAACCTGAAAGTGCATTTGTTTCTACACCCACAATTCTACGTCCACAATTCAACCGCATTAAATATTCCCCAGCGATGCACAGCTTATGACACTTGCGCATACATACCTTTTACAAATAGTAACAAAATTAATATGGAAAACTAAGCTAAAGAACAAATACGAAGACATATGAAAACGTTGCAAGTGTTCATTATTTTTCTACCCTTCCCTTTTATGTATGTAGTTGACCATGCAGTGAAACAAGTCATGACTCTGTGCCTTGCTTTGTCTATTGTATTACAATATACATATGTATGTAAGCTGTATTTCAATCCCGTCGTTTGCCTAGATTTGCTTGTTGCAACAACCTTGAACGTATTTTTTAATGAGCTTAAAAATAATTGTCACATATGTAAATATTAATGACTGGTTGTAGTGCAGCGTTCTGGGCAATTGAAAAGGTCGATCACAAAATTATGCTAAATTTAAGTTTCTCTACATTTAAAAAATGTGCATATGAATACGTCTATTACACTTAAAAAAATTTCGTGACGCTTTGTCAAAATACTTCATGGTACTTAATTTAACTTTTAAATGGGTTAATGGGTTTTAAATTCCTTAACCCCCTCTAGAGAAAATGTGATTCATGTCAGTTGAAGCTTGAGGGGAATATGTAATTCGATACCATTATACCTTATGTAAAAGTTTCCGCTGAACAAGTTTATGAATATATAAAAAGAGTATACCATTATTTGAGATTTTATTACGCAAATTTCGCCCTGAGTGCAATTTTTTATGGATTTGGCAGGCCCATCTCAAATTTAACTTCACATTAGAGATGCTTATTAAATTTTTTATGTTATGTATTTGAATGCATTTCACCTCAACTCACCACATTAAATCACTACCCTCATCTCACCTCAATTAACCTCACATCAACTCCTCTCATTTAATCTCAACGCACTTAAACTCACCTCACCCCAACTCACCTCATTTCCCCTCAACTATTTTTACCTCACCTGATTTTTCGCTATGTGACATTTTCAAAGAGAGATGCCACTCTCATTGCTCTCATTAGTCTGTTCCAGTATCCATCAGATTTACAGGTATTACTGAGAAGTCATTCTTGTACATATACTGGGGCATATTTATAGTCGATTATAAAGTTAGTTGCCGCCATTTCATTGAAAATTATGACACAAAGCAGCAACTAACTTTAGTGTCGACTTCATTTAGGCTATGAATACGCATTCTTCAGTTATGTCTTCCTAACTTAATCCTGGAGTACTGGAACTGACTAACTGATTACACCTTACAACTGATTCTGGGAGATTGTGCGATCAATGCTCAGCATAATTACACCACTGCTTCACATGCGCTGATTCGCTGTGCCCTGCATTTGCAATGTAAGTATAACCAGCGCTTTAGTTTTAATGGGCTAACACTCGTATATATAAAAAGATATAAGTTTCTCGATATTTTGAATACAACGTTTCGTTTTTCAAATATTATAAAATAGTTAAATATTTTTTTATGCACACATTTAGGGGATTCACAAGTTGTCTATATAAAATAATGATTAAAATGATTTTAAAGGATTTCTAACTACACTAAAATTTTTTTGTACCGATAACAAACATATAATTAGATCTTATCATATAAAGCTAATCGGCTAAAACCATTTTAGTAATTTATTTGCATAGAAATGTTTTAAGTCCTACGGTATTACGACGCTTAACATGCCTTGTGAATCTCTT
>NW_016193658.1:0-3257 GCF_001687245.7 Rhagoletis zephyria | reverse complement strand
TGATTATTATTAAGTTTTTTTGTCCATATCAATGGCTCGAATTTGATAAATGTTTTATATATCTAACATCTATGTACTATATATGAGCATTTCCACAGAATCGTCAACCGGGACCAAGAACTAAAACGAGCAATTAGTTGGATGGGAGCTATAAGTTATAGTGTCCGATTTTTACAGTTCCGACAAATGATTAATACATTATAGAAATACACTTGCTTACCAAATTTTAGTCAAATAAAACTCAGGCTTGGCTAAATCGACTCAGCAAACGTTTATGTGCGTCTATGTCTTCTTCTTCTGGTACTTATAAACATCGGACCAAATTTATAACAACATTTCATGTTCATAGGTATTATCTCCGAGAAGACTCGTATAAGGTTGCCACCTATTCGAAATTAGATACAAATTAATTAAAACATCACAATATAGTTATCAAATGGAAGGTATTTTAAAAATCCTGAATTCAAAAATATTTTTAATAAGGTTGCCACCTATTTTTAATCGCATACTTATTTACTTTTTTGTTTATAAAAAAAAGATAATATATTGCTATTCACACGTACCAAAAGGAGGTTCTTAAACAATGCTTTCCCTATATACAAGATGTTATACCATAGGATATTAGTGTAAGGTTGCCACTTATTTTCGATTCTAAACAATTTATCTAAAACATCGCAAAATGGATATCGAATCAAAGGTACGGTTGAGAACTTTGGTCCGAAAATAATTTCCAATGGGGTTGCCACGCTTCTTTGTAATACAAATTTTTATTTTGTTAATTATAATAAGAATTTTCTTGTAATGTATACACAGTACATATACGCTTAAGATGTGTTCTCTTCATTCCAGCGTATTTCTAATTAGTGTTGGCCACCTAAATTTTAAAGTAAGGTATTTACTTAATAGATATCGAAACCCAAATTTTTTTTATTTGTTTCCAAAATATTTTTTTAAAGCTACCCAAATGACCAGTATTTGGTATCCAAACCTTGAGAGCTTTGAAAAGTATATGCATTCGGTCAATCTGGTACAATAAAATTAATCGCTTTAGACTATTCTGTTCCATTTCGCAGTTTCTTGCACTTTTCAATTTGCATCCAAAAGCGACTTCCATTAATCGTACGTTCGCGACCCCATCATATTAAAAGCAAAAATCGAAAGATCAGCCATTTTGCATCAAAGATATACATACCTAGAAATATGCTATCGAAACATAAAAAAAAAATTAGTAAACAATTGTGTTTTCCTTATTTTTTGAACTTCAAAAGCGTACGGTTCGCGACCATTGGAGATGCTCATATCATAGATTTTACTTTTCAAAATTTTTCAGAAAAAGACCTGCAAGACCTTTAGGCTTGCTTTGTGCCGAATTTTTGTCAGATTTTTCGGGTGATTTTAGATAGTTAAGTTCGGGGTTCTTGAGTGATTTTTTCGAATTCTTTCAGAACTGCCTGGACCAACTTAAAATTTTAATATCGAGATTCAGTTCTGAATGTTATTGAGATGGTTCGTGTTTTATTTTTTGAGATATTTTTTTTTTAATTTTTTGGCATTTTTCTAGGCTTTTCGGGATTTTCCGAACTTACAGATACACAAGTATGTACATTTTAATATTTATATTTTTTGTTTGGGTTTTTTTTTTTGAGTATAGCTCTGCATTATTTCGCAACTTTTTAAGATGCCTCTTCGAGATACTTCATTTTTAATTCTTCGGTATGTCTTGCAATAGTTTTAGCATTTTTCAAGACTTTGAGAATTTTTACAAATTATTCGAGAGTTTTTGAATTTTTTTTGTATCATTTTGGATCCTTCTGGATTTTTAAAGATCTCTCAATTTGTTCTTTTTTTATACTTAGGGACTTCCTTTCGAAATTTTATTTTAAAATCTAACTTAACTCTTTATGAAAATGTATCTTTAATGTATTAGTGATCTATTTCGCAGGTCATAGGGCCTGACGAGGTTGAAGACAAGAAAAACATTGTGAAATTTTAAATCGAACAAATATCTGCATTCATTTCACGCATGCAGAGACTTTCCTCTATTACTAACTTCACAATATTGTTGCATTTCCATCTCAACTCTATTTCAATGTGCGCATTCATATTTGCATCTGGTTATTTCTCTCTGCTAATTAGCCTCACTCCATGTGTATTTAAGCGAAAAATTGTGTAGATATAAATAGTTTCTCGTTATGTCATTTAATTGCAATTAAGGACACAATAGCTATTATTGAGTGTGCAAACCCAGATTATAACAGACATACGGGTATATATTGACCAATGCAATAAATGTACACACGGCGGTGCTGATGCAAAGGTATGTAAATCTCAATTGGTCGAAAAGTTAAAATTCAAATGGAAAATAAACGATTCGAATCGTAATAACGAAACAACACACAAAGGTAAAATAAATAGCAACTAACCTTACCGATATGTTTGTAAGTGAGTAACTAAGTACACAAATTAGGGCGGGTCTATTTGTATGTGAAATTTTTTCGACTACGCGCATAGGAGGATTCTACGTGAAATTCTTTGCGAAATCGGCGAAGAAACCATGGGTCTCAAATCCATGTGGTTTTTGCTAAATTGCGAAAATAGGTTTCTTAGCATTTTGTTGTAGTGTCGTAAAGAAGTGCTTAAATTTTGCATAAAAATATGCTATAAGGAGTTTTGGTAGGAGGAATACATTTCGCAGCAGTTAACATTTTCACTTTTTCTTCGAAACCTATTTTCGCAATTCGGCAAACGTTAAATTAACTTTAGACCCATGGCTTCTTCGCCAAATTCGAATAGAATTTCACGTAGAATCCTTCTATGCTATTTATACGCGTATATATATAAAATTGACCCGCCCTAATGTACATACATATATAAGTAACATAGTGCTTCACATGTGTACAGAAAATGCACGCAAATGATCATTTAGAACAAATAAAATCTAATTAAATTGGCGCAATCAGCACCGCAAATTTCTACTTCCACAAAAAAAATCCATCAAATGAGCTAAGCCAGTGAAAAGCACTTGCTACATACAATTTAATGTAGCATATTGGATGACTGTTTAAAGGTAGTTTAAAGGTAGAAATCGCATTTCTCGATTTGTTTGCTATTATAACTGGATGGTTTAAAAAAAATGCAGAGAGAGTTGCCACCATTTTAATTTTTTCAGTTTGGTAAATTGATAAGGTAAAGTAAATATTGCTATAAAGACGCCAAAATGAAAAGGGCCTATAGCCGAAAATATTTTCGAAGAGGGT
>NW_016193657.1:0-3257 GCF_001687245.7 Rhagoletis zephyria | reverse complement strand
TTGTCAGCTGGCTCTGAGCGGGTCACAAAAACAAAAATATGGAGGAAAAGACAATTGCTTTCTATTTTATTAAAAAATAAGACGCGAAAAAAGCGAGGGAATATTTTTTTAAGAATAATTTCATTAGGAAATACACGTAAATGCTTTAATATGATAAACATTTTATGGATTTTTTTGTTTGTTTTTAAAACATTAAAATATACAGGATATGTAAAAAAAAACGATTAAAAAAAAAAAATTGCTGCCCTAGGACTCGACCTCGGGATCTCTCGAGCGTCAGTTTAGTGGTTTTCTCACTGTGCCATTGCGGCTGCTGGGCAGTGCAAGCAAAATGGCATACATGCATGCTATCAGCTGACTGTCTCTGTTTATTTTCACCACACATTTTTGGTGAACATTTTGTGACTCTCTCTTACTTTCTCCACCGACTAAAGAGCTCCTAAGGGAAGCCTCTTGGAAATAACTCTACATAAAGTTGTGGCTATATCACAACAAAAACTCCAAAAATCGCAATTCCAAACTTTATGGAAATTTTCGTAAAAAGTTTACACTCCTTAATTACTCCTTTTAGCAGCAAATCTTTTCTAAAAATATTTACCCTTTTTACAGTTAGCGAAAACAAAAAAATAAAAATAAAAAGCGTTCGTATTGCAAGGAAATCTACATATATACGTAAGCTCCATTGTATTACACACATACAATTTTTTCTCATTTGTGATCAAAAAAAAAAAAAATAAATCAAAAAATTTAAGCATTTCCTTAAGTAAGGTGAATAATACATTTCCGCTAAGCATTAATTGACAAACATTTTAATGACACTGTTGGGTATTACGTTCATAAAAGTAGCCATTATTGGGATTCATGAAACATCGCAAAGTGGCATTTTTGGTAAAATGGCAACTTTGCGAACAAAATTGTATGAGCGGCCTATCGCAACTCCGGATGGCAAATGTAAAGTTTTTTCAAAATGCTGCAAATAAGTGAAAAAAAAACGTTTTTACCATTAAATACATTGGCATACATTTTTTGTAATTTTTTTTTTCAAAGTTTTTACGAATTGAAAGCTACTTGATAGCTTTTGAATAAATCTGGATATAGAAACCGTTATGAAAAATGTATGTATGCTTTAAAAATTACAATAATAGTTTGGTCAGATCGCCGTGCTTAGTTTTTTTGTCGATTTATTTTTTGCCAATTTCTTCCAGCATCGATTATTTTTATTTCGATTCGAATCTATTGAAAAATCGATTTTTTTTTTTATTTAGATCTGGCATTTCTTGTATGTAGTAGAGGAATGGGATAAAGGCAAATCTCAAAATAAAAGTATAGAAACCTAAAGATAAATACAAAGAGGAAAGTAAATTTAAATACCTAATGTAATGATAAAGGTGGGGTGCATATGTAGACCAAAGAAAAAATGAAAATATTAATTGGGATAAAGGTAAAGGAAGAGATAAGGATACAAATTTAAAGATAAATGAGAGACATGAAGATAAAAAAACGTTGAAGACAAAGATAGAGGAAGTGATAGAGATAATGATAGAGACAAAAAAATAAAAATATCCAATTGAAGAATAAGATAAGCTGTTTTGTTATGTTATGTTATGTTTCTTTATGTTGTGTTATGTTATTTTATGCTATTAATTTTATGTTATGTTATGTTATATTATATTATCTTATGTAACACATGTTGCTCAACGTATCTCACCTCAACTCACCACAGCCCACTTCAAATCCACTCCTCTTAGATCACCTAAACTCACATAAACTCCTAGAATTTCAACCGCTGGGCGAACACTAGTTGTTTTGAACCACTGAAACCACGCGAACTTCCCATTTTCATTAGACATAGTGGAAATCAGCTTAAAGCTATGAAAAATAAAAAATTTCATTGACTTCCACAGTTGAGCTAACTGCCGCAAACCATAAAGCGTATTTGCTGTTTTTTATATTTTTGAATTATTAAAAATTTTAATATGCTTAATAAGTAAACTTTATTGCATTTGTATGTTCATAAAACTTTTTTTTCGGTATCGAACCATTCATATATGTATGTAAATGACCAAAAGTGTTGAATTAGGTGATGCGAATGCTCACTGTGGAAGAAGGTGGTACGAAAATACGAATATAAATTGTCTAACAGCCTGTAATTGGGAGCCGAGTCTACACGTTAACAAAATGGAATCTTTACGAAAATAAAGAGAATACAAAAAAAAATACAGCAAAAATTATAAACCCAAAAATATCACGAAGGAATTTTTTGTATCCTCGGTTTTGCTAAAAGAGCATATGCTAATATATCGATATACCGATACCACTAAATTTATCGATATGTATATGGTTGACAGTGTAGATAAATAATTATTATAAATATATCAATAAAAATTTAGTGATAACTGTCTGAATAAATGTTTATCTGTGTTGATTGATTTTTCCGACAGGGTGGTAAGATGATTCATTTTGAAACGAATTTCCGTCATCCCTTGTCAAGTTTGGTTTGCAGACAAACCGGTCTCGGCGTTGTGCCATCTCGAACGAACGAAAAATGACACTGAAGATGGCTTTATCTCTTGATGGTTTATCTCTTAAATAAAAAAAAATTTTTATCGATAACTATTTCGATAAACAAACAAGTAAATATTTAAAAATTTTCAAGGTTTTTCTATACTATTTAAAAAACATTGAATATATCATTTAATATTTCGATTATTCAAAAAAAATATATCGATAAGTTTCCAAATTAAATTGTCGATTAATGTTTTTATGTTAAATAGTTATACTAGTAAAATAAATGCATCAAAATTGATAGCAAAAACATATCGAAAAATATTTTTTATCGATAATATTTAAAAAGAAATATTTAAAATTTCTTAAACCGAAAGAATGACGCTAACTGCCAGTTTCACGAAAGCAATTTAAGTTAAAAATTAATATTTGCCATATTAAATTCAAATAAAAAAATTATAATTTTTCACTAAAATTTTCAAATAAAATTCTATAGCTAGAAAATTATATAGAATTATTATTATTTAAAAATACTAATGAGGTTTTCAACATAGACAACGTAATAATTTCTAGGAAAAAAACCAAACCACTTCAAAGTTCTAAGAATCTCTGCATTCGATAGCCTTGTCCCTGCGCCAAACTTGCGTCATTCAAATCATCTTCTGCAGATGTCTGGTTCAGAACGAAGTTTTGCTCTAATTAACCAACTTAATTATAAAGTTAGTGCTTCCTGTTTAAAAATTTTGCAACCG
>NW_016193656.1:0-3257 GCF_001687245.7 Rhagoletis zephyria | reverse complement strand
TTATTTCAACGTATACAAAAAATTAATCTACCTGCGTTACAGCACGTCGGGAGACGGGGAGGGAGGGCTGGGGGGCCCGCGGCGTAGCGTGACGCGGTGTAGCGCGCTGACGCGGCCCGCCGCGAAGCTAAGCAAATTTAATGTTTGAAAGAGAAATAATGTCAATTGATTTTATTTCGTTTTTAAAAAGGTAATAATGTCAATTGACTTTATTTCGCACCAGGGTGGGAAATAAAGTCAATTGACCTTATTTCCGTTGATCTTATTACCTGTCACCTCTACAATCTCATCAAAAGCTGCAAAAGAATGCACAAATACTCTAAAAGAACTTGCAGCCATATACTGCGAAACATATGAATTTGCAAGAAGGGACTCTGCATATCAACTCTAAATGCTTTTCAAGATGTAGGTGTTCCTATAGCATCGTACATGCACTGGTTTAGAGCGTATTTCTTTGAATTGGCTAATGCGAAGTAGTCCACCCTTCTGTAACTGGAATGCCTCTAGAAAACGGCTGGTAATAGATATCATTGCGCGCCACTGCATCATGGGAACACACGCCAGGCGATTGGATATACTGGCGAAAGATTACTGTCGCAGCTGTCTGGTTAGACTTAGGTGGCGATGACTCGGGAAGAACTATTTTCTCCCAGACCAATGCTCGATGAAAATCTGCTAATTACAACGCTGTATCAGACTTACTTACTGGTTCTATTTCTAGATAAACGGTCAAAATTAACATTGAGCCAACTAATCGGTATAAAAACGTTCGTCCTTACGTGTAATGGCGCCTCTGGATGAAGGCAGCCAATACTACCTAACCTTAGTTATAATTTCTGCAAAGAAATAATAACTAAGATTAGGTAGTATAATAAAAATAATAGGCCTTGTATACAAAAATTGAGCTTACGCTCAGCCAGAATTTTTGCACTGATGAAGTGAGCTCAAGCTCCAGAACTTCCACTGAAAATTGAGTCCGAACTTAAGCTCACTTTTTCTGCATGAGCCCCAATATTTTCGAGTGTGTTTTAATACATCAGACGTCCTTCTCCTCATTAAATATTACCTCTTGCACTCCAGGTGATCCCTATCCTTCTGGCATATACGCCGATAGGCCCAGTATGTGCGCCGTGTAGTCGTGTAACGTCGGGTGTGGGCTTCTCTAGCAGATTCGCGTCCTCTAAAGATCAGGCTCTGGCTAAGCGGATTTCGTTTTTCTATAACCTGGTGTGGTTTGCAACTCCCTGGGAGACCTTGCGGATAGAAAGATTTCCTTGCATCCACAGAGTTTTAAACGAGGCTTGTTCCAACTTAAAACAATCCTTATTGAGCAGGGTTAGGTAAAAGGTAGAGAATATTCCCATGTCCTTGCATTCCTTCTTTCGTCTCCGAAGGGCAATTTTTTTTTGCTGATAATGATTTCCATGGAAGCCATGAACAAGGACGTTGGCTTTCGAAGGACGACTGCTGTCTACAAAAAAAGCGTCTATCCCTTTTGAATTTTGTGGGCACGAGGCCTGGAGCCTTAGACTAACCGGATACAGATTTGTACCAAAAACGAAGGCAATTACAATTTGAAAAGGGATAAACATTTGCAATCAGAGTTCTCATTTCTTCTCCACCACTGTCGTGCCGCCTGTTTGCCATTACACTAACTAACCTTTTTTCTAATACCCGTAGCAACACTAATACAAACGCATATTTTCGGTTGAGCTGAGAGGCCACCCTTTCATTCGAAATGAGGAATTAAAATTAAAAACTGCAAAAATAAAACAACGAAAAGGGAACTGGCGACAGCGCCAATTACAACAACAACAACAACAACTGACGGGGCGAACACAAATGTGGCAACTAACAAAGCGACGCCAGCGAGTGAAATCCTAATAAAAAACGCGACTCACCTACATTGTATGTACATAAATGCATATAATGTGTCTGCCTCTGAGTGTGTGCGGCTGTATGCTTTTGGGGGCAGCCACAAAATACGCATACATATAACAGGCTGGAAAATATGCGACACCAACAACAGCATCACACATGCCTGCAGGCACCTTTATGGCGCTGTTGCGCGGTTTGTAAAAATGTGAGGAGCAAAAGGCGCGTGCGAGAAGAATGAGCTAAATTTGTATAGAAAATTAGTTAAAAAATTACGCCAAAGCAACGCGTGCAAACACACAGAGATATAACTATATATAAATATGTGTGTACATAGGCTTGAAATCCACACACATACACGTAGGCACGTAGGCCTGCCGGAGCACATAAATTGGCGGGGATCATACATATATGCCACATACGCACACAAGCAACGAAAACAACAAAGCACGCGCATGGAGTGAGAGAGTCGGCGCAACGGCTGTTGAGGTGCGACGATGTGGCATTGGCATTAGTGGGCGGTGTTAGAAAATTTTTGCAATTTTAATTTGTTGGCAAATGGCTTTCGGTGGGTGCGCGAGGCACCGGGGACTTTACTAAACACGAGCTTCTAAATTTACATACAGCAGTTGGGAGCACTACAATTGTTTGCACATAAATACATATATATGTAGATATGTATGTATGTGTGTGTGCCGATGGGAGCTTGAGGCTGAAATGGAGCGCTCTGTACATACATACGTTGTTGTTGCTGCAATTGCTTTCAGTTATTTGTGTGTCATAAAGCACCCCATTAGAGGCACAACAACAAAAACAACAACAACAGTATAGGTGAATGGGGAAAGGTGCAAACAGCCAAACGGACGACGGCGGAAGGCAGCCAACCACCATTGCCGCAACTGCTGCTGCCAGCATCATTCGTACGCAACGGGTAGCGCAGTTTAAGTTGCGGCACATTATCCGTACGCGCCACACACATGCCTCGCCACGAATGCAAAGTACCGCGTCAATGTCAATGAGGATACATACATACATGCATACATCATACATACATACGTACATTTGTATAGACAAAATTAGAATTTGTACCAAAAAATAGCTAGAGTCGCCCCAACAAAAGGAGCTTACGAATTAGTCAGTTGTACTCGTAAGGAGGGGATAAAGGGAAAACTGATAAACAAAAAAACAATGGCATGATACATACATTAAGTTGACGTTAGAAATGTTTTGAAAAAAAAACAAAAAGAACGCGCTGAGCCTTTTCGCTTACCCAATCGCCCCTCAGCACTATACAAATACATACTTACACGCATGTAAAAAAGTTGAAAAAGCTATATATCCATGAGGATGGTAGACAGGGCGACCGAATGGAAATAGGCGCT
>NW_016193655.1:0-3257 GCF_001687245.7 Rhagoletis zephyria | reverse complement strand
CAAAAAGCACTGCATTGCCTTTTTCCTGTGAGAGAAAAGAGAGAGGGAAAACTTGCTCTGCACTTTGAGCTTTCCCTTTTTCCCTTTTTTTCACTGAATATTTCTGAATAGAAATGTCAGTCAGTTTGTGGTAGAAACTCCTGATTACTGGTGCCAGTAGTGGTGGTGGTGGTAAAGAAGCCAATTTAAATTGGCAAAAATAGTGAGACAAAGGTCAGTCTGCCTGTCTGCTACCACTGCTAGTCTTCCGCTGATTTTGCCTGATTCAGTCTGCAGACAGACAGACAAAAAGCACACAAATAGACTTTTAAATTGCGGCGTCTGTCTGCGTCACAGGAGCCACACAGACACTGCCACCGGTGACTCTGGTCACAGACAGACAGACACAGACACTGACTGGCTTGCTTGTTGGCTTGCTTGCTGGCTTGCTTATTATTGTAGAGATGTAATTGTAAAAGTAATTAATTGCCCCCGTCATCTGGTGCTGTCGCTGACTCATGCGTCTCTGCAAACAACCACAGTAGGAGAGATGATTTTATGACACGAGAGAGAGTCTAAATCAGAGGGTGCAATTGAAAAGGCAATGCACCAGCACCAGCAGCAACAGCAACAGCAGAAGCAACACAACAACCAGCTTCTGACAGCAGCTTACAGACTATCTGCCAGTGGCGATGGCTCGAAACGCTCCAGCAGCACCAGCAACAGGTCAACTCGACCGTGCCAGACCACTGTACACTAGACTACCACTGCTGCTGCTGATCACTGCTGTACACTGAACTGCGTGTAATGTAATGTAATGATGATGATGATCATCATCATCACTGGCTGCTTACCAAAGTCCTGGTGCTGGTGCTGCTGGTGCTGATGATTTCAGTGCTGCGTTGCGTGTGGCACCAGGGAGCAGTGGAAGTTGAAAAGTTGAAGAGCAGTTGCCAGTAGAACCTGAAATTCACTGAACAATGTGAGTCACATGTGCACACAGACAGAAAGAGACTGAGCTGGAAGTCAACGAGCGAGCAAGAGAGAGACTGGGTGCGTTTGGGTGCATTGGTAAACTTCAGCAGCATCAGTAGCAGTAGCTGGCATCGCAGGTAGAGAGTTATCGTTTGAGTTACGTGCCATTTAGCGGCAAAAAAAGCTGGCAGTGGTGGTAGCTGGTAACACACAGTACTGGTGGCACTGCCAGCAGCCACACACTATCNGAACAATGTGAGTCACATGTGCACACAGACAGAAAGAGACTGAGCTGGAAGTCAACGAGCGAGCAAGAGAGAGACTGGGTGCGTTTGGGTGCATTGGTAAACTTCAGCAGCATCAGTAGCAGTAGCTGGCATCGCAGGTAGAGAGTTATCGTTTGAGTTACGTGCCATTTAGCGGCAAAAAAAGCTGGCAGTGGTGGTAGCTGGTAACACACAGTACTGGTGGCACTGCCAGCAGCCACACACTATCTCTCTCTCTCCTTGTGTTTTGGCTCACTTGCTCAGTATCTGGTAGAGGAATTTGCTGTAGAGAAAAGGGGATGATGGTGGTGGTGGTAATGGTGATGAGGCGAGCACTGATTTGGATGCTGCTGCTGCGGCTGCTGTTAAATTTGATGCTAAATTGTGTGCTCTCGCCTAAACGAGAGAAGGGCACACTGGTGAAGAAGAAGAAGAAGAAAAAGAAGAAGGTGATCACTTTGCTGAACTGGTTGACTTGATGTTGTTGCTGCTGCTGCTGATGAAATGGTATTTTAAACTGTGTGCATTGTGTCACGAGACAGTAAAGCAGGAGATGAGAAATGCAATGTCAATGCACTGCAGTGTCTAGACACACGAGGATGATGATGGTGATGAGGAGATCGAAGGTTGGTGGTAGTGATAGTGCAAAAACAGTGCGCTTTTGGTGTACTTTTCTGATGATCACCGGTAAAGTGGTGTGTTCTTCAAGACTAGTTTGGTGCCTGTACGGCGCACAAATAGAAGAAGAGAAGTTCTCCTTTTTCGAAGTTCATCAGCAGCAGAAAACGAACTAAGTTTGACTGTGCTGCGGACTTGAATGAATGTGAATGTTCGCTTGAATGAACACACACACAGACTAGCTCAGCACAGCCACCCACTCGTTTGCACAAAGTGGGTTGAACAAGAAGAGGTAAAGGGCACAGGGGCTGGCGGACGGTGATGATGATGATGATGATGATCAGCTGCGACTGTGTGGTTTGCGGTTCTCGGCTTTCGGTTAATTGAACAGAGGGTAATGCCTGCTTGGTGGTTTGCTGGTGGCCTGACTGCCTGCTGACGCTTCTTCTTCTCCTTCTTCTCTTCAAGGAGTTGAAGCACTGCTGAAGAAGACTGCAGACAATGATGATGATCACTTTTCGATGACTGCTCTTCAACTGCAGTAATGGCAGCTTCACTGCGCTTTTCTTTCTCTCTCTGGTATTATCAGAGTGCTTCAACAGCAGCAGTTCACTGGCAGTTCAGTCAGTTCTTTTTCTCATGTGTTCAGCTGCTGATTCGCAGTTCTCCTCTCTCTCTTCGACTCTGTTCGTGCGTCGGCGGTGTTGTTGTGCAGTGGTCTGTCTGTTTCTGCTTTGCTGTCTGTGCCGTACTCGGTGATTGCATTACCGCTCTTTGACGGCAGCAGCAGCAGAAGCAGCTTCAACTCGGGCTCCGGACGTTCTCTCTCTCTCTCTCTCTCACACTCTTGTTAATGTTGAGTCTCTCGTTCTCCCTCTCTCTCTCTCTTTCTCTCCTTCTCACTATCGTTCGCCTCTTTGGCTCTCTCCTCTTGGACGATGTGCTGCTGCTGCCGTTGCCGCTTCTTCTCTTCTACCTCGCTGATGATCAGTGGAAGCGGATGGTGGCCACCACAGCAACAGCAGCAGCAGCAGCAGCAGCCAGCTTGTCGTGGTCTGCAGACGAACAGCAGCACCAGCAGTGGCAGCAGTGGCATCAGCAGTGGCAGCCTGACAAGCTGATAGCAAGCGAAGCTGACACAGCACCGGCGACGTCGTTGATGACGCCCAGTGCTGTGTGTTGGCTGCTGCTGCTGCTGCTGTTGGCATCTGCTACCACTGCTTCTGCCACTGCTGCAGCCTTCAGCACACACAGTACACAGTACACAGCCACCACCACAACCACAGCATTCTCCCGTTCCCCTTTCCTTTCTTTTCCTTCTTTTTTTCATAGCAGCAGACAAACATGACGCCGATAATGTGGACACTGGCTGTGCACAGGCGCTGTGACTTGGTCGTCGCCGTCAGCTACAGCAGCAGC
>NW_016193653.1:0-3257 GCF_001687245.7 Rhagoletis zephyria | reverse complement strand
TATGTGGGTATGATAGTAGATATGAATCTCGGGTAGACAACTCCAACTAGTACTTTATTACCGTCTCTAATTGTCGATCAAAGCATCTCGAACAACTAACTAAAAGCTACTGTGCAACAACCATGAGTTTCATACCTTTCTTAGTACACACGTATAAATGCATGTATGTGCGTTTGTTAATTTGTATGCTAACAAAAATGTGGGCATGTGTGTATTTAATACGGTTATTAAACAACGGTACAAAGTTTTTTTTTAATTTCCTAAAACACTTGGCATGCTTTCAAACCGATCGGATTTTCCTCGAGCCGAATCTCCCTAGCCGAGTTGGCGCTCAGCAAACGACATATCTATGTACATACATGCACGTGTACATATTTACACAAGTGTTCAGGCGACCGTTCGGTCGTGAGTGGATCAGCACAGCTCTCCCGTTTGGATGGTTCCAAAGCACGCACTCAGCTCTTAAAAACCGACGAACCTTACAGCCTTCTAATTTCTGGGGCTCACTTGGTTAACGTTGCTTATGCACATACACACATATGTATGTACAAACATCACATCTAAGTTCATACATTCATATATGAGTAATTAAATCCCCCTTTGCTGAGCGAGGAACGCTTGTCGTTCCACCGACCATTGCCTCTCTCGATCGTGCCACTTAGCCGATCGTTAGGTTTTTGTGGCTTTGTCAGCTTTATTTAGTATCCGATGCAAGTTGATGGGAGTGAGTTGGTCTTCGGTTAAAACGCGGTTACTTTTTTGGAGCAAAGTGGCTTTCAAAAGCTTTATGTGAGTCATACGTAAAGCTGTAGTTGTTTTTGTTTTTCGCATATGTACCATCCACATTGTACAGCATATGCTATACATTCACACATAAGTAGATATAGGTACAATATGTCTTTCACAATGGAAACATTTAAAACGCAAATGGGATTTCGCGAGTACAGGACGCGCAATAAATTATCGATGGAACAACGGATGATGGTAATTAAATCGTATAAACAGACACCGAACTACCAACGTCTGGCGAATTACTTCGGTTGCAGTCCAAAGCAGATAAGGAGTATTATCGCTAATAAAGATGAGATCAAGCGCTACCACAAAAATGAACGTGCCAACAAATTAGCAGAAGAAATTGCCAATCGACGTCGAGAGAAGATTGACTTTCTCGGCAAAGTGGTCTATGAGTTTCTACTACGCGCTCTCTATCTTCGCATGCCAATCGATACATCGATCATACGACAGAAGGCATTTGAAGTGAAAGAGGCGATAGCTATTGAAAATTTTACACCAAATAATGCTTGGTTGCAAGCCTTCAAATCGAGTTACAATAGATTGGATTTAACGGCAATGGCGGAGCAATTGCCCAGTTATATGGAGAAGCGACGTTCGTTGAAGTGTATCGATATAATTGAGTTTGTAAGCAAGCAAGAGAGAGAGGAGAAAGAAAAAACACATAAGGGGGCAGATGAGAATTGCAACAGTGTGTGGAAAAATGAGCACTCCAATGGAAGTAGTCGGTATGAAAGCGAAAAAGCGATACAGAATTTCATGGAATCTGAAAAAGACGTTGACGATTATGTAGCGTATGGCAGTACTGAAGATGATGCTGATGTGGAGAATATTGAGAGTGGCGGAAATATGAGCACAAAAGCTGCACCAATTGTCGTCGATCTTGATTCGGATGAGGAAGAGGAAGAGAGCGCTATGGTGAGAGCGGTGGAGACTGTATCAGCCAACATAAGTTGTGATGCTACCAAGCCTATTTTAAAACCCTCAACGCTCCCACCTTTTCCCGATATACACAGCTATCCGGAAGCCATGCGTCATCTGAAAGTGCTGGAAGATTTTGCGATGATAGAAGAGAACTATCGCGCTATTGGCTTGATAACGCAACTGGAGCAAATTTTCAAGAATCCACCGAAATTGAAGAGCTTAGTGCATTGAATAGTTTAATTGAAATTTTTATCGTTTCATGTTAAGGCAGTTAATTACTTAGATCTAGTATTTACATTTATGCATACTTATGTACATATTTTTATCTAGAAGATAATTAAAAATTTAAAGAGGAAATATTTTTACATAAATACTACGCCTGTTAAGAATTATTCAGGATAAGACGACATTGTTCTAAATGTTAATATGTAAATATATAAATATGTATTTACTATTACAGGTAAATAAATAATAACTCAATTTTGGTTATTTATTGGATCTGTTGTTGCAAGAAAAGGTTGAAGATTATATTGCTTGAAGCTTGAATGTCACTAAGAAACGAACTTAGAAATTTTGTTGTACCAACCAAACCAAATTAGACTAAAATGAGAGTTAAAGTAAACATTCAAATGATTTTGCTCCACTATATCATACTTTTTCTGCGTACAGTAGGTCAAAGTTTCCACATTTTGGTCATAAATTCGATTATCTTACAAATCATTTTATATGGAAATTAATTTTAAACCTAATTCTTGTATTTGGAAACCTATAACAATAAGGGAGGTCCTTAAAAATATCAACATCATTGGACCCCGCTTTATTTCATTCTACGTACAAAATAAAAACAATCACGAAGAATTAAAAGTGTAAAAAAATCAAAAGTTGCTACCAGGGTTTGAAAAATTTCGGTTTTTTATCGCAAACATTCAACCGTTTATGAATTTACGAACAAGCTAGAACAAAATAAAGCGTTGATAGAATGGGAACCACCCTTATGTAAACACATACATACACATATGAAAAATTACAAAAAAAAATAAAAACCCACTGGGAAATTAGGTAAGCACCTTACGAGGTAAGCCATGTTTTCTTTCAGTTTTTAGTACCAAAATTGTCATCATGGCCAATGTCATCTACTAGTAAAGCGCAAAATGAACACCTCCGACGACACATTACGTTGTCAGTTGCAAAATAACGTGCAGCCGAAGTTATTTCCAAGCACCGAACTACTCCGAGCGACTGCTCTGCATTACATGTAACTTGCTTTGTAAAGCGGCTCAGAAGTATGTCTGATACCAAATGTACATTCTTAATTCCTACTTACATAAGGCGGCCACGTCTTTGTTAAAGTAATGGAGATTCGTCAGTGACGTGGTAAGGACAGCCGGATGAAGTGTAAGTTGCTGGTAAGGTATTGCCCTCAATTCAAGAAATTACGCAAACGAAGTGATGCCAACGAATATTTAGTATGAAGAAATTTGGGTGTTACTACTAATATAACTAGATCAGACTATCTCGAGCAACAACTCAAAGCTACTGAC
>NW_016193652.1:0-3258 GCF_001687245.7 Rhagoletis zephyria | reverse complement strand
ACAACCATTAAAATTCAGATACATACATAGATCAAAATTAAACGAACTGCAGTAAGAAAACATTCATTTATGCAATCTTCAACAAAAAAAATTTGAAAAATTTAAAAATGTAATGGATCGCACTAAAAATGCAATTAGCGAACGAGTGCACACCGTTCCAAACATACAATTTACAAACTGATGATTTATGCATACAAAATAAGCAACAAAATGTGAGCACCACAAAAAGTAAAAGGGAAAAATATTAGAATGATTGTTTAATGTCAAAATTCAAAACAGAAAAACTATTAAATGCAACAGTTCCAGGGAAAGCAGTGTTCCCCTGAAAACAAATGAAATTGAAGCAGTTCTACAGAGCTGTTATTTAATGACCAAACAGCTTAAAGTTTTCCCACAGCTTTTAGTATGGAACACACGTTTTGGTATCATCCATTAAAGCGTTGGAAATGCTGCTAACCGTACGAAAACATAAGCGTGCACAAAATAAGCATTTACGAAAATTATTTTAAATTAACTTAAAGTGGCATCGAAATTAATTTTACAATTTTTATACCTTTCATGAACACGAAGTATTTGAAGAAAACAATATAGATGCATGAAACGGTATACCAAAATGATCAAAACGCTGAGCTGAGTTGATTTAGCCATGTCTCTGTCTGTCTGACTGCAATCTAGTCCCTCACTTTTCTATAAATTTATCCGACTGAAATTTGATAAGAGCGTATACTTTTGCCATATTTTAATTATATATATGTCGGGATCAGCAAAGTTTACAGTGAAAATGACAAAGATCGGATTTATATAATCTATAGCTCCCATACAAGTACTTGTTCAGATATGAGGTTTTACTTTAAAATTCTTTCATTTGGATAGCTAAAACCGTGTGATTTCGATAACTATTTACTAACTAATTATATACAGTCTACTAACAAAAAAGTCGCAAGGTATCCCTCTTCGTTGCATAGTATAAATCAAAGCCCAGATTTTTTGACCCCGCTAATCTCGAAAACTACTGAACAGATTTGGTCGAGATTTCTTTTAATATTATCTGTATCGGTGGGGTTACTATTTTTAATACTTAGAATTCCTATTGGGTTGCCACCTGTCTAAAAAATTATAAGATCCACACCGTCATTGGATAAAAAAAATTAGGTGTCAAATGAAAGGGCTTGGCCTCTACATATTTAATACTGTATTATTTTATTAGTAGGGTTGCCACCTTAATGAAAATTATAAAATATTTACATATCATTCGCTGGGCTAAAAAATGAGGTACTCAGTGAAAGGAGTGGTCTTCGGATGTGCAATAAGATTTTATTTTTTTTGAATGGGGTTGCGATCTATTTAAAAATTACTACTTACACTGAAGGCATATTTTGCTTATGACATTAGATTTGCACAGTTCATTAAACTTAATAAAATAAGGTGTCAAAAGAAAGGCCTTTTCCTTCAGATGTGCAATGAGGTTTTATTTTTTTTTTAAGATTGTTACCATCTGTGCAAAAAGTATAACATGTGGGCTGTTCGTTGGATTACAAAAAATCAGTTGTCAAATGAAAGGGCTTCGCATCTAGGTTAGCTATAATATATTTTTGTTTTGGGTAGGGTTGCCACCTGTTTAAAAATTATAAAATCCGCACCGTTCATTGGATTAAAAAATTAGGTATCCAGTGGAAGAGTATCTAGGGTCTCCGGATATGAAGTAATCCTTTTTTAGTAGGGTTGCCACTCATTTAAATATTAGTAGTTGGCGCATACGAGGCCGGCTGGTACATACCCATACCCATAACACTTTTATATACAGAACTTAGTATAAATTATAGCTACCAAAAAACTTAAGAAAAATGCAGGGTAGGTTGAAGTGAGGTAGGCGAAGACAGCACTGTCCTTACTTGTTTCGAACTACAATCGTGCTCTGCATGCTTTAAATTTCACGTAAAAATATAAAATGAACTGTGAACGAAAAATTAAAAAAAAAATGGGCGTGCGCTAAGCATGAGTTCAAGTAGATAGGCGTTAACGCGGCGCAATTGAAATGTCACTTAAATAGAAAACAAAAATTAAAACAAATATTTGCAGTTCAGCCTTGCAATCGCCGCTAAGGGATTGTATTTATGTATGTATTAAATTTTTACTGTTATGCTCAACCAAAGCACCTTTTGTTCTTGCAAACATATGGATGTACATACATATCTTCATGTATGTATGTATGTATGTACATATAAGTAGGTATTTACATATGAATGACTCTCTGATAACGTCACTGAAATGCTGTGCGTCCCACTGGAAGTATTTTTTTTTTTCATTTTTTGTTTGTGTGGTGTTTTCATTGTTCCCACTCACGTACGTAATCCAGGTGAAATGTGTAATTTTACCCGCTGTGGTAATAAATTTCAGCGTCAACTCATAATTTCTGACCCTAACCTACCCAAAAAGAGAGTAACAAAATCGAATAAAATACATCCAAAACTAGGCGATAAATGAAGCAAATGCCCAAATGCCACCGTATATATATATGTATGTACATATATGTATATCCTAGAGATGGGAGCGAGATACCGGGACCCGCGGTACCCACGGTACTGAGTTCAAAATGGCCGGAATGAGCGTTATCGGGAAGGTCTTTACAAATTTTGCGGGCGGGGCGGTACCAAAATCCTTTCGCGATGCCCCGATAACCCGTGACCTCCCAAATACAGAAAATCATCCTTAAAAACGTTGTATCGCTTTTTATGTTTTATTGAGACGAAAACGAACAGCAAAGAAAAAAGGAATAATCGGAACATGCCTGGTGTTTCATTATCTTTTTTATTATTCAAATTAAATTGAAATCCCTATGCATTTTTCTTAGTTATAGGACCCACGGGACCCTGNTTTGGTATTAAATATTTAATCCCGTGCCCATCTCTAGTATATACATACTTACATAGTATGTATAGATTTTTATTCGTATATGAATTTCTGTCCCATTATTCTCTTAATATTTCGTTGGACCGCCTGCCGGTCGCGCTGTCACCCAACTACTTCATTGCCTTTTGTCATGCAAATCTAATAAACATTTTTATTATTGGGGCAGATATATACATACACACATACAGACGAGTAGTTTCGTGGATGGAAAACTGTATAAATAATAGTTTTTAGGTAATATGAAACATATGATAGGTATTCCCTCTCTGATAAGGCAGTAAAGAGCCGTGAATGTGTAAATATTCCCTGCAGTGAAAAATTATCAATTGTTAAAACTAACCAACTTAT
>NW_016193651.1:0-3258 GCF_001687245.7 Rhagoletis zephyria | reverse complement strand
TTTCTGGACGCACAACATTGCAAGTTGATAAAAGCGTTGTAATAAAAAAAAGACCATCGAACGTGGCGTAGTTGCGTACGTAACGTATACGCCCCTTATACCATGCGCCCTCTTCCTAACGCGTTCACTCGCACGCCCTAACTTAAAATACATATTATTTAAAAGTAATTAAATAGTGGCGTGGGAGATCTCTACACAGTATTCCTTATGCACATATATGAGCCGTTTATTTTGAAAATGACACAAGTCACTTCGTAATTGTTGTGCTTAAAAGATCGGCTACTTCTAATCGAATGTATCTGTCAGCCGCTCTATCGTCACAAACTAACGATAAAACCTTCTACCTTTGATTGATGAAGTTGAAGGAATAACCGACGCGTTCAGATAGCAGTAACCGGTCATTTAAGCACAAGAGGTTCGAAGTGACTTATGCCAGCTTCAAAATAAATGGCTAACATATTTCTTTCTTCATGTATATAAAAATTTTAGATTGAATTTCGAGTTTGCCAAGAAAAATTAAACAACAAAAATGAATTTATTTTCTTAAATCATAGTCATCTCCTGCTCAATGTAATTTATTTCATTTGGTGAGACATTAACCTTATTACATATTCGTTTGTTTTGGCAAGAAGAACATTTGGATCTTTTAGTTTTAACATTAAAAAAAATTCGTAAAATTTCAAAAAATACAAAATAGCTGCGACAAATGTTCTGCGTGCTGCCATTTTTTTTTTTAATTTCGTGGTGTACTTTTGAAACTTCACAGATATGTTGTGTTCGGTGCCAACATCCTTTGCCTCTAATATGAAAATTCTATTTGAAAACTTCCCTGAATTTTGGCAAAACAAAAACAATTATGATTTTTCGAGTGGCAATGAAAAATTTAGTAATTTCGCTACTTTTTCACCTAACTAAACGTCTTAAGGCAAAAATTATTCAAATATGTACTTGATTTATTTTTTGATTGAAATAAAAGCAAGAAGAATACCTTGGCGTTTTTTTTTCTGCCGAAAGAAGTTAGTGACACTAAAAACACAACTCCTGAAATGCGCTCATATGTATGTATGTACGTACCACCTGGCTGTACCCAACAAATACTTACGCTCTATTGAAAATGTCATAAATCTAAATAAAACAATCGTTTAAAACTTTTTGGGGAAAAATCGCAATAAATCCCAAAATCTGATAAAAAGTTTGAATTTTTTCCCTAAATGCATTTTATAAGAATTCAATGGAGCATAAACACTTTAATTATATATGTATACTCAAAAATTAAATATTTTTATTTTGCAAAAACTTACTTCTCAAACTGTGTTTATATAACTAATTGTAAAACAAACTATGCACCCAATTTTTTACATAAACCATAGTTGTCTTTGTTAAAACAACTGAAATACATATTTCAATGAGAGTAAATGGATTACATTTCGTTCCGCTCCACTCACGCTTGAGAAAAAGTTGAGAATTCAAAATTTCTCAATTTGAAACTAAATTAAAATTTCATATTAAAAATGTGCATTTTACTTTGAGAACGCTATCGAGGATTTAGAAATACCAAATTCATAACAGACCAAAATTAGTATTTAAACTGTAAACGTTTACTCAATCAACGACGGAATGGAATGCAATTTATAGAATGCAACATGCATTCCTTTGCAAATCACAAAAATAAGTTTGTATGTTTGTACATATGTACACACCTACATACATATCGTAGTTTAAAGTACAAACCGCGTATATCAAGATAATGCAAAACCGTAGTTGTAGAAATTATTTTCTAGAGCGTAAAAACACTCATATTTCAAAATGGTTCTCTTTTTTATAAAGCAATCGCCTTTCTAGCTAGTATATTTCAGGACGAATGGATAAGGATTGAGCCAAGAGCTTGTGTGAGCAAATGCAATTTTTGGCAGCCAATGTCAGTTACGCGGTTTTGCAGAATGACGATACGCGGTTTTGTACTTTAAACGACGATATGTTAATACTAAAAAGAAGCCGCCGGTCGGGCTACATATGTACATACATATGTATATATCTTCGTACAAACGAGCAACATTGAAATTGGGCAGAAAGTAGCGGCCACAATGTTAAATTAATGTAGTATAAGGGAAATTCCCTTTCAGCTTTTACTAATTTAGCCTACCTTCCTTACTACGGCCCCTCCAGCTAAGCCACATTCATATGTACATACATACATACATACCGTGCAGGAAATCTTATCAATTGATAAAGATTAACCCACTTTTTGTGAGCTTTTTTGTAGTTAACTACAAAAAGCCAACTGTAAACTCGTTGAAAAGAAATGCAGGAGTAATGCAGACGCAATCGGGAGATTGTTTTCTTTAAACAAGTTTATATTTAAATATTCCCATACAAATTTTACTTTGAATACACCTTCTTTCTGCAATTAACAAATTCTATTTTCGAATTGAGGACAAATAAAAGGAAGAACGAAATTTTAGTTCGAATAAAGGACCACCTACAGCAGAATATGTAAACAATAATAAAAAGTAATCAAATATCCAAAGGTAGTTAGTTACAAGTTAGGTCACATCTAATGCAGAGGTAAACACCCTTCACAATTTCGCGGCCATCGCCATAGAAATATAGTTAGCTTTCCTCAAAAAAAAATATATTAGTGACTCTAGTTGCTTCCTAATCAACTTCAAGTTAACTTATAGTTAGATACATACATTTCCCGCAGGGAATGTAAATATGTATGTGTATTATGTATTGAATCGCTTACATTNGTGTTTTTTTTTTTGTTTTCTTTATTATTCCGAGTACGATTGCTATTTCTTTTCTCAGCTGCTGAAGTGAATTCTACAATGTTTTTATTGTTTTGTTTGGCTTTATTGTTGTTGCCTGCGCTTTTCGTATTCTCAATTCGTTATTTGGTTGCTGTTGCCTGTGCTGTTGTCGTTGCTGTTGTGCTATGGGTGCTGCTGCTGCTTCTAGTTACGACCGCTGCCACTACTAAGAAACCTGTTTTTCACAATTCTTCTTCTATACACTTTTCGCGTACACTCACATGAGCAGAGATACTCGTACACACATATTTAATACACAAATACATATGAAAATAGCATCATAAACACACACACAGGCACGCGCGCGCGCGAACACACAAATTTCGCACTTTTTCCTTCTTCACCTTCTGCTAGTTTTTCTATCAATTCGACTGCTTTAAATTTTCCAGATTACTACTGCATACATATGTACATACATACATAGAAATATTGAAAGAATTGACTTTAT
>NW_016193650.1:0-3258 GCF_001687245.7 Rhagoletis zephyria | reverse complement strand
GAATGTCAACTTAGGACATACATCATTTGGACCGAGCGAGTGGCATGTATGTATGTACAGTGGCGAAACAATAAATAGGGAAGAGGCATTTTAGTATTCTTTCGTTATTTGCCTTTCGATTATTTAATTCTACTATATATATATTTATTTCCTTACTAATATTATAAATCCGAAAGTGAATTTGTTTATTTGTTACGTTTTCCCGCTTTAACTACTCAACCGATCATCATACAATTTGTACGCTAGTGTCATTTAGCCAAGCTTAAAATAAAGGATATATTTAATCTCGATTGTGCAAGTGGGCGTGGCACCTCCCGTAAAAACAGAATTTTTCATATTGCATATCGCACGAAATATTTGTGGTAGAGTGCTGGAGCTTGGTATGGAGATATGTATGTATGTGAAATCAAGGTCATACTAACGCTGAAAAATTGGAATTTTTGGAAAATGGACGTGGCCCCTCCCATACTAACTGCAACTCTCATATTGTGCATTGCCCTTCAAATGTTTTGGGGTAGAGCGCTGAAGTTTGGTAAGGAGATATGTTCGTATGCGAAATCAGTCTCATACTCATTGAGAAAAATGAGAGTTATTGGACAAGGGGGCGTGGCAACTTAAATGCAAATTAATTTTTTATGCTGCATATCTGTGGAGGTGTTTATTGCAGAGGACTGCAACTTGGCATCGAGATGTGTTTAACAAAATTAATTAAAATTACAAGGGCGTGGAACTTCCCCCACAAATTGACATTTTCTAAACACATATCCCTGGAAATGTTTGCGGAAGAATACCGGAACTTGGTAAATATGGAGTTATGTATATAAAATTTATCCATTGCTCATGGAAAAATCGTGAATTATTGGAAAAAGAGGCATGTCGCTTTCCATACACACTAAGACTTTCATAATATATGTACATAGTATATCTCTGGAAGGAAGAAGAAATCTCCGGAATTATTTTAAATCTGTTATGGGGATTTATTTTATCAGTATCGCACTGCCAGACCAAATTCCAATTAATTGAAACGTGAGAGCCGGCATCTGGAATATAATGAAAAAATCGCATGTTGCATACCTCTGGAGGCATTTAGCTACCGTACTGAGGAGTGTTATTTTATCAAAGCCAGGTAACTGAATTTGAGCTGGAAATATGTATAATCCGTCGTGGCATCTCCCAGAAGGTTAAAAGTTCACGCGGCGTGTCCATGAAACCATTTTAAGGTAAACATATAGGAGTTGATATCATTCGTATGCCCAGCGTGCAGATGAGATTTTGTAATTTCATAGTTTTAAGCGGCCTAAATACCCTAACTCGCTAAAAAAATATTCAGCTATAAAAAATGGACACATACATAAAATAAAATATTCTTAAATAACATTTGTATAAAAACGTGGGGTGAAACCCGCGGGTATTAGCTAGTGTTTATTATTATTTTTATGAAAGTGTAGCTCGTTAACTAACANAAATAACATTTGTATAAAAACGTGGGGTGAAACCCGCGGGTATTAGCTAGTGTTTATTATTATTTTTATGAAAGTGTAGCTCGTTAACTAACAATTACCATGGAAGTAAAAATTTCAAACTTCATCAAAATATTTGAGCTTTTTAAAAGTGGGAATTATAAGTAGCTTTTTATGGAAGAAAATGGGCGACCCAAAAATTGCCAAAAATTAACGGTAAGTAGTAGCGTGCACATTATTACACTAAAAACTCCATACTCACAAAAAAAAAAAAAACTGATTAAAAAGTTTAAACTTTTGATAAACATTTGATAATATTCTTCGAAATTTTATAAATGTTCCACAAAGTATGAAATTTAGATTTACATGTTTTGTTTTTTTTTTTTTAGTTATTAGGCTGTAATTTAATAAAAAAATTATAAACATTTTTTTAACAAAGCAAAGTGTCAAAAATTTCTAAAATGTATTTTCTCTATTTACATTCTCGCCACCGTATATATACATGTGTATATGCATATACATACATATTTATGAATATTTATTTTTGTTGCCGAAGATGGAAAGTTGAAAATTTACAACGAATATGTTGTAAGTAAAAGTATATTTTCTAATAGACTTCTTGCCCAATATATAAAGTGTACTTGACCGTATAATATACAGTTCTTATTTAAATGTAAACATCAGTGAGTATATACATACTTATGTTGTATATATATTAGGGTGGTATAGTTTTTTCCAGCCGCCTCCTAGAACTGAAGAATATAAAAAAAAATGAGACGCGAGTTTCGGTTAAGATTTAACCGTGCCGCCAGGGCTTTAAAGTCTTCCATACATTGCACATCGCTTATTTACTTCAATACTGTCATAACTCAAAAAACTAAAAGCTCGAGAAAAACTGCTTTAAAGTTTTGAATTTAGATGTGCTCCGATAGTAAAAATTTATACATATTTTATTCTAGTGAGCTACTACTGGAAATCACAATGAAATTTTTGTGCAAAATAAATGAACAGATAGCGGCCACTTCTTCATACTATTTTGTAGAAATGCTTTTTATCCCATTCAATTTACTTTTTAATAAAGTTTTTTAAAATAACTCGAATAGCTGGGACAGCCAGTAAGACATTTTCACTAAAGGGATGAACTAATTTAAATTTAGTATAAAACTAAAAAAGCTAAGCCAAGTTAAATCAAAAAATATTTTAGTCATTACAATTCATTGCAATGAAAGTATGTATGTTTTTCAAAGCGTCGTGCAATTCGTCTATATGTGAGTACTAAAATAAAATGCATATGAGCCTGGTATGTGTGCAGCAGAATGCTGAGCGCATGTACATAGATACATACATACATATGTTTTGATCAATTTAGAACAATGTCTAATTAGTAGTTTCGAAGCCCCACACAAGCCCTTCTTCCTCCTGCTTCCCCAACATGCCCATTTGTTTAATTGAACAATCGCCATTTGTTGGCCTGATTTAATTTTTATGGATCGCAGACAGTTGAAAGATGTTTTATTTTTCGCAGCGTAATACCGACTACTCAATGCTACTAAATGCACATTTGCACTATAAAGTGAAAACAAAAAAATAAAATCTCTATTATTGCTCGCTATTATTTAGCTAAGTAATGCTTAGTTAGCTTTGCAGCGTTCTACATATGTATATATGTTCGTGCGTATGGGTTTGAGGTCGGCTAAATTTTGTCGTCGCGTAGCTTTGCCATGTGTGTGCAATAAGTACGCGTAATTATCTCATTGCACCGAAAATGTCCATAAATGTTAATAAATTATCTACAATA